>NC_045691.1:32305262-32328234 GCF_003331165.1 Xiphophorus hellerii | reverse complement strand
TGTTTGTGAAAATAGGTACTTGTGGGAACCTTACCAGAGTGTGTTTTGGAGTGTCCCGAGTGCCTGGAGAGTGTTCCTGGAGAGGTTTTTGTGAGACGTTCTTACTCCTGTGAGGTTAGGTTAAGTGAAGAATCTTGTGTTGGTTAGGGTAAGTGAAGAATCTTGGGTGAGGTTAGGTTAAGTGAAGAATCCTTGTGTTTGGTTAGGGTAAGGGTTAGGGGTTAGGGTTAGGGTTAGGGTTAGGGTTAGGGTTAGGGTTAGGGTTAGGGTAGGTTAGGGTTAGGGTTAGGGTATAGGTTAGGTTAAGGGTTAGGGTTAGGGTTAGGGTAAGGTTAGGGTAAGGTAAGGGTTAAGGGTAAGGGTTAGGGTTAGGGTTAGGGTTAGGGTTAGGGTTAGGATATAGGATGAAAACCAGAAAAGTCGGATGAGCAAGGGTAAGGGTAAGGGTTAGGGTTAGGGTTAGGGTTAGGGTTAGGGTTAGGGTTAGGGTTAGGGTAAGGGTAAGGGTAAGGGTTAGGGTAAGGAGGTTAGGGTTAGGGGTAGGGTTAGGGTAGGGTAAGGGTTAGGGTAAGGGTTAGGGTTAGGGTTAGGGTTAGGGTAAGGGTTAGGGTTAGGGTTAGGGTTAGGGTAAGGGTAAGGGTTAGGGTTAGGGTAAGGGGTTAGGGTTAGGGTTAGGGTTAGGGTAAGGATATAGGATGAAAACCAGAAAACGCGTTCGGACAAGCTCGATAACTCAAAAAGTATTTGAGGTATGGGGCCCATACTTGGCCTCGAGAGATCGTCTGAGGGGACCCACGTACCCTGCAAGTTTGGTGGCTGTGGCCCCTTCCTAAGACATAGCTGCCATTGACTCCCATTCATCGGACGAGTTCGGACAAGCTCGATAACTTCCAAAGTATAAGCGGCAAGCTGACCAAACTCGGTGTGTATACATGTCTCGCCCCTCCAGGTCTCCACCGAGTTTGGTGGCCCTGGCCCCTCCCCTTCCTATAGCTGCCATAGACTCCCATTGATTTTTCAAGTTTCGCTAGGAGCGTCGGATCGAGCTGGGAGTCGGTTTTCCGCGCTCAGGGCGTAGCCCTGAGTGCGGGGATGTGTGATATGCCAGGGTTGGTTAGGGTAAGGGTAGGGTAGGGTTAGGGTAGGGTAGGGTTAGGATTAGGATGAAAACCAGAAAAGTCAGTGGTTCACTCTCTGTAAGTCAAAAAGTAAAATACTTATGGGGCCCATACTTGGCCTCGAGGTACTCGTGGAGGGTACCCAGGTACCCTGTAAGTTTGGTGGCTGTAGCTCATTCCCTTGACCTAGCTGCCATTGACACCCATATAAAAAAAAAACGGTTCACTCTCTGTAAGTCCCGAACGGTAAGGGTTCTTGGGCTGAAACTTGGTGTGTATACATGTCTCGACCCCCTCCAGGTCTCCACGAGTTTGGTGGCCCTGGCCCCTCCCTTCTATAGCTGCCATAGACTCCCATTGATTTTTCAAGTTTCGCTAGGAGCGTCGGATCGAGCTGGGAGTCGGTTTTCCGTGCTCAGGGCGTAGCCTGAGTGCGGGGATGTGTGATATGCCAGGGTTGGTGGATGTGGATGTGTGAAAATGGTGAAAATCGCACTAAGTGTGTGAAAATAGGTACTTGTGGGAACCTTACCAGAGTGTGTTTTGGAGTGTCCCGAGTGCGTGGAGAGTGTTCCTGGGTGAAGTAAAATTGGAGTTGTTGGAGTGTCTTCCGTGCTCAGGGCGAAGCCTGAGTGCGGCAGGTGCCTCGTCCGTGCTCAGGGCGTAGCCCTGAGTGCGGCAGGTGCCTCGTCCGTGCTCAGGGCGTAGCCCTGAGTGCGGCCAGTGTTGGTGAAAATCCTGAAAATTGCCCAAAGTGTTGTGAAAATAGGTACTTGTGGGAACCTTACCAGAGTGTGTTTTGGAGTGTCCCGAGTGCCTGGAGAGTGTTCCTGGGAGAGGTTTTGTGAGACGTCTTACTCTGTGAGGTTAGGTTAAGTGAAGAATCTTGTGTTTGGTTAGGGTAAGTGAAGAATCTTGGGTGAGGTTAGGTTAAGTGAAGAATCTTGTTTGGTTAGGGTAAGGGTTAGGGGTTAGGGTAGGGGTTAGGGGTTAGGGTTAGGGTTAGGGTTAGGGTTAGGGTTAGGGTTAGGGTAAGGGTTAGGGTAAGGGTTAGGGTTAGGGTTAGGGTAAGGGTTAGGGTAAGGGTAAGGGTAAGGGTAAGGGTTAGGGTTAGGGTTAGGGTTAGGGTAGGATATAGGATGAAAACCAGAAAGTCGGATGAGCAAGGGTAAGGGTAAGGGTTAGGGTTAGGGTTAGGGTTAGGGTTAGGGTTAGGGTTAGGGTTAGGGTAAGGGTAAGGGTAAGGGTTAGGGTAAGGAGGTTAGGGTTAGGGGTTAGGGTTAGGGTAGGGTAAGGGTTAGGGTAAGGGTTAGGGTTAGGGTTAGGGTTAGGGTAAGGGTTAGGGTTAGGGTTAGGGTTAGGGTAAGGGTAAGGGTTAGGGTTAGGGTAAGGGGTTAGGGTTAGGGTTAGGGTTAGGGTAAGGATATAGGATGAAAACCAGAAAACGCGTTCGGACAAGCTCGATAACTCAAAAAGTATTTGAGGTATGGGGCCATACTTGGCCTCGAGAGATCGTCTGAGGGGACCCACGTACCCTGCAAGTTTGGTGGCTGTGGCCCTTCCTAAGACATAGCTGCCATTGACTCCCATTCATCGGACGAGTTCGGACAAGCTCGATAACTTCCAAAGTATAAGCGGCAAGCTGACCAAACTCGGTGTGTATACATGTCTCGACCCCCTCCAGGTCTCCACCGAGTTGGTGGCCCTGGCCCCTCCCCTTCCTATAGCTGCCATAGACTCCCATTGATTTTTCAAGTTTCGCTAGGAGCGTCGGATCGAGCTGGGAGTCGGTTTTCCGCGCTCAGGGCGTAGCCCTGAGTGCGGGGATGTGTGATATGCCAGGGTTAGGGTAAGGGTAAGGGTAGGGTTAGGGTAAGGGTAGGGTTAGGATATAGGATGAAAACCAGAAAAGTCAGTGGTTCACTCTCTGTAAGTCAAAAAGTAAAATACTTATGGGGCCCATACTTGGCCTCGAGGTACTCGTGGAGGGTACCCAGGTACCCTGTAAGTTGGTGGCTGTAGCTCATTCCCTTGACCTAGCTGCCATTGACACCCATATAAAAAAAAAACGGTTCACTCTCTGTAAGTCCGAACGGTAAGGGTTCTTGGGCTGAAACTTGGTGTGTATACATGTCTCGACCCCCTCCAGGTCTCCACCGAGTTGGTGGCCCTGGCCCCTCCCCTTCTATAGCTGCCATAGACTCCCATTGATTTTTCAAGTTTCGCTAGGAGCGTCGGATCGAGCTGGGAGTCGGTTTTCCGTGCTCAGGGCGTAGCCTGAGTGCGGGGATGTGTGATATGCCAGGGTTGGTGGATGTGTGAAAATGGTGTGTGAAAAATCGCACTAAGTGTTGTGAAAATAGGTACTTGTGGGAACCTTACCAGAGTGTGTTTTGGAGTGTCCCGAGTGCGTGGAGAGTGTTCCTGGGTGAAGTAAAATTGGAGTGTTGGAGTGTCTTCCGTGCTCAGGGCGAAGCCCTGAGTGCGGCAGGTGCCTCGTCCGTGTCAGGGCGTAGCCCTGAGTGGGCAGGTGCCTCGTCCGTGCTCAGGGCGTAGCCCTGAGTGCGGCCAGTGTTGGTGAAAATCCTGAAAATTGCCCAAAGTGTGTGAAAATAGGTACTTGTGGGAACCTTACCAGAGTGTTTTTGGAGTGTCCCGAGTGCCTGGAGAGTGTTCCTGGGAGAGGTTTTGTGAGACGTTCTTACTCCTGTGAGGTTAGGTTAAGTGAAGAATCTTGTGTTTGGTTAGGGTAAGTGAAGAATCTTGGGTGAGGTTAGGTTAAGTGAAGAATCTTGTGTTTGGTTAGGGTAAGGGTTAGGGGTTAGGGTTAGGGTTAGGGGTTAGGGTTAGGGTTAGGGTTAGGGTAGGGTTAGGGTTAGGGTAAGGGTTAGGGTAGGTAGGGTTAGGGTTAGGGTTAGGGTAAGGGTTAGGGTAAGGGTAAGGGTAAGGGTAAGGGTTAGGGTTTAGGGTTAGGGTTAGGGTTAGGATATAGGATGAAAACCAGAGAAAAGTCGGATGAGCAAGGGTAAGGGTAAGGGTTAGGGTTAGGGTTAGGGTTAGGGTTAGGGTAGGGTTAGGGTTAGGGTTAGGTAAGGATATAGGATGAAAACCAGAAAACGCGTTCGGACAAGCTCGATAACTCAAAAAGTATTTGAGGTATGGGGCCCATACTTGGCCTCGAGAGATCGTCTGAGGGGACCCACGTACCCTGCAAGTTTGGTGGCTGTGGCCCCTTCCTAAGACATAGCTGCCATTGACTCCCATTCATCGGACGAGTTCGGACAAGCTCGATAACTTCCAAAGTATAAGCGGCAAGCTGACCAAACTGGTGTGTATACATGTCTCGACCCCCTCCAGGTCTCCACCGAGTTTGGTGGCCCTGGCCCCTCCCTCCTATAGCTGCCATAGACTCCCATTGATTTTTCAAGTTTCGCTAGGAGCGTCGGATCGAGCTGGGAGTCGGTTTTCCGCGCTCAGGGCGTAGCCCTGAGTGGGGATGTGTGATATGCCAGGGTTAGGGTAAGGGTAAGGGTAGGGTTAGGGTAAGGGTAGGGTTAGGATATAGGATGAAAACCAGAAAAGTCAGTTGGTTCATCTCTGTAAGTCAAAAAGTAAAATACTTATGGGCCCATACTTGGCCTCGAGGAGGTACTCGTGGAGGGTACCCAGGTACCCGGTAAGTTGGTGGCTGTAGCTCTCCCTTGACCTAGCTGCCATTGACACCCATATAAAAAAAAAACGGTTCACTCTCTGTAAGTCCGAAACGGTAAGGGTCTTGGGCTGAAACTTGGTGTGTATACATGTCTCGACCCCCTCAGGTCTCCACGAGTTTGGTGGCCCTGGCCTCCCCTTCTATAGCTGCCATAGACTCCCATTGATTTTTCAAGTTTCGCTAGGAGCGTCGGATCGAGCTGGGAGTCGGTTTTCCGTGCTCAGGGCGTAGCCCTGAGTGCGGGGATGTGGGTGATATGCCAGGGTTGGTGGATGGATGTGTGTGAAAATGGTGAAAATCGCACTAAGTGTTGTGAAAATAGGGTACTTGTGGGAACCTTACCAGAGTGTGTTTTGGAGTGTCCCCGAGTGCGTGGAGAGTTGTTCTGGGTGAAGTAAAATTGGAGTTGTTGGAGTGTCTTCCGTGCTCAGGGCGAAGCCCTGAGTGCGGCAGGTGCTCGTCCGTGCTCAGGGCGTAGCCCTGAGTGCGGCAGGTGCCTCGTCCGTGCTCAGGGCGTATAGCCTGAGTGCGGCCAGTGTTGGTGTGAAAATCCTGAAAATTGCCCAAAGTGTTGTGAAAATAGGTACTTGTGGGAAACCTTACCAGAGTGTGTTTTGGAGTGTCCCGAGTGCCTGGAGAGTTCCTGGGAGAGGTTTTACACCCACTGCCCCCTCTATTTCCACCCTTTTGTCCTCTTCCTCCTTTGTTGTCTTCACTGGTTCAATAAAAACTCACAAGGATGAATGGAAAGCTGGTCTTTCCTCAAACACAACAAACATTGCTCATGAATACTGCTGGGACTCTTGGGTGACTGGAGGGTGGAGTGTTTCTGCTGCAGCCTGAATTCCTTCATGCTAACATGCTCCATTTGTTCATCATCACATCTGAGGAGTGGGAGATATGCTTCTCGTTTGCGTCTGTTAAATTCCATCAGAGTGACTAAGATTTGTGTAAATTAAATTGACATAGAAATGTACTTTTTCATTACAGTATAATGGATGATTGAATTATAATTTTACCCAACTGTAACTTACATCTTCAGTTACAGGCTCAGGAAATCATATGAGAAAATACACTTAAAGAAAGAAAATGCTGGTGTCTGTGTGAGATTTAGGCTAAATGGTGATTATAAGGAGATCATCTAGTGGTCCAGTACTTAGGATGTTTTAGGTTGGAAAAGATTTTTGCTTTCCAAAAGAGACTTTGGAGGTCAAGTATCTAGTTCATGTTGGGCTCCATAATGAACCCCTACAAAAGTAATCCTTCTCATTTTACCATAAATAAATTTAGAGGAACATCAGAGTATTAATATTCTGGATTCGAGTGAGGTTTAAAACCTTCTAAGATGATGTTATAGATCTGGGGATTGTTGTGAAATAAAAATCCAATCAAGACAAGGACCTTTTATTCAGAATATGTTCAGAAAAGTCAGTTTTATTATACTTTTAAAAGTAGTATACTGCATGCCAATATTTGATCTTGACAAAGGGGTTAAATGTTTTCAAAATAAAGTGCCATAAATGCTGTGAAACCTTTATGATATTTTTTTCACTTGTAAATTTAGATCTTCCATTGCAATATGTCAAAGAGTTAATGCGCTTTGTATTCTTAGACAGCAATTTTACTATACAGAATAGCATTTCATCGTTGCTAAAACAGGCCTTAAATGTTACACAGTTTAAGACATGTAGGATGAAATGAGTCCCTATCACTTCTCAACACAGTTTTCAAGTTTCCCTTGACTTCATTTTGAACACATCACTAATACTGACAGTAAATAACTTTGAGTCTTCTCTCCCAACAGTATCCAAATCTAAGAGTGCATTGTCATTAGTGCTTAGTATGGTGTGTTTACTAATTGGAAAAAGATTGGATTTTTGAATTTCCAAAAGATTTATTGTCTAATTATGGTCACCACCTGATTCCTCTGTCTTGTAAACCAAGTCTAAGTGTACATGCTGGTGTAGTAGCTAAAGTCGTTTATGTCACTTTTTTGTCATTCCAGTTTCATATATGGAAACATACAACTGCAATATGATGCCAGATTAAATTATACTACCTGTGAAAAAAAGGCCTGATCTAAACTCCATTCCATAAAGAGAGCCTAGCAATGGCAGCCATACTGCAGAAACATATTATGAAAACACCAACAGTTTTTTTAGATTATTAAAGATTATCTGACAGTTGAAAATATCTGGTTATTTCATTTACTTCTTCTTTAACTTACAAATAAACTGACTGAAATTAAATATTACTTTGACAATAGAGCCCAGTGCGAGACAGTTATCAGCACTGTTGACTGATAACTGCATGAACTGATTTGCTCCTACAACAGACCCTTGAGGTACACCATTAGAAATCAGAAATGAAACCATCTGCCTTTATGCCCTGTGAGAAGAATAATTAAAAGCCAACATATTGTTGTTTATCATCAAATGTTCACTTAAAATTTGTGATGTGAAGTGTTTATTATGGCATGTTTGCCATAATGATTTTTTGGTATACAGTAATGAAAATATTATACCAATGTTTTCATTGATATAATAGGATTCTTTTGCAGGAAAAACATTAATTTCCCTAACTAAGCTTCTGGCAATCAGTCCACAAGTGGGGAAAACATTCAACCAATGCTAATAATAAAGCACCAGAGCCTCCGATTAGCTGTATGCTATAATTAAATATGGAGTTCTGGTTTTCCCCTCTTGCTTCCCCTCTTGTCATATTACTCCTCTTGACCACAGCAGCTGTATTTAAACAAAATTATCAGCCAATTTCATTGTCTTGCTGTGTGTACTGCATACAAACCCCAGAGGGCTTAGCCTTCTGTATGGAGCATGGCCCCAATACACACTCATCTTGTGTCATATGAGACAGAAACCAAGCTAAGTCAAAAAGGTTTCCAGTGAGAGTGCAGACGTTCAAATGAAGGAAAAACTCATTATAGCGGTGAAGTGAAAACACTGTCAGATCCGCCATGTGAGGATGAGTCATTCTATGCCATATTGAGGGGGGATTAGAATAAAAATGGAGTTTCCTGAGTGTGAGAGTTAGAAAAGACTGGGTGAGGCAGTGTACATGCCAGAAACATATATGTTTACTACATGAGAGAGATTACATAACATTACTTACCCATAGCTTTTGCCATGGAGAAGCAAAAATATAGCCTGAAGGTGGAACATGTGTCACTAGAATCCACTTTGCCAACAAAACTCAGCTTTGTTTTTATTCAGAAGCCATTGAATGTGCTCTGTCTAATTAGAAAGAAGTACTCCTTAGCAGGCCTCGCCAGATCGCTCCAGAAAGCCCTGTTCTAAACAAAATGCTGGCAGTGGTGCTACACTCTGTTCACAGCACTCGGTCAGTCTGCCGCAGACCTCTGGCTGAGGTCACCGGAGTTCACAGCTGCACCACAATCTCCACAGACGCTGCTTGTCACAGCATTTTCATCACTTGTGTTGTCACTTAATTGGGCCTCCGGTATGGCCTTTTCAGTTCTCACCTGAACTGGAAGTGATAACAGTACAATGCAATTAAATGCCCATCAAGAGGGAAACTTAATCCGAAATATGTGTGTCAAAGCTATTTATATTACCTTTCAAATGTATTAGAGTCCGCTTTGTTATTAAAGTGGCAGCTTTTTCCATGTTATTTAGAGTGGATAGTTAACAAAGCCAAATAAAGCCAAAGTATTAAAATAAAAATGTTTTCTCTGTGAGACATCTTCCTGTACCTTTGGCGTGACTGAGTCAAAACGAAAACACCAGGATTCTCCTTACAAGGACAAAAACAGCGGGAGGGTTGGAGTCTGTGTCAGCTCAAAGACATTTGTTTACTGCCAAACAAATTCTTTCAGATGTCTCCCAAAAGTAAATCAAAATCTAACGTGCAATGTTGTGAAAAAGTATTTCATTCACTTGTATAATTCAACTGTTTTCACTTATCTGTTTCTTTTAAATATTTCTCTATTAAACTTTAATTGCAAAGAAATATAACCTGAGTAAATGCAAAGTGCTGCTTTCAAATTATGACTGAAGTTATTAAGGGGAAAAATATTTTCAAACCCACATGGCCCAATTTGAAAACAAGTAATTGTGCCATAAATAGAGTTTAGATCAGGCCTAAAAAATCCAACCTGGTTCACTCCAAGCCAATAGACATTATGTCAGAGCCCGATCCGACTTACTAATTAACTCTAATTAGAGGCCTGAGCCCAAAGTAAACTCGTTTAAAATGCTTCCAGACATCTGATTTTGAACTCTGCTAGCTTAGTACTGTAACTTCTTTCCATTTTAAGCTTATGTTTGACATCTTCCAGCTCTATTCTGTCGCTTGTTGTTGAGTCATGTGTAAATCTTCTGATATGTGTGACTGATAGGAGCGGTACAAGGCAGGGCACCGTGTGTTTTAGTTGTGCTGCACTTGTCGCAATCTAATTAACTTCTCTGACTGACTTTCTTTCTTCAACGGGGTACACTACCTACTGCTCTTATAGAAATAAGTTGTTTAACATATCTTTATATTGTGCATTCTTGTTTTGTTTTCTTTGTGTTGTATGTATTACAGGCTTAATAAAAACCCATCACAGAAGATTGACCCAACCATCAAGAATAGGATTTTAGCCAGACCGGCCAAAATTTTGGGTTGGGTTTGGGTCAGGCTTGCTTTATAGCTAAGCTCTGCCCTTAAACCCAATAACATTTTGTGCCACCTTCAGCAGCAACAACAGCTATGAATTGTTTTGGGTAAGTGGCAGTAGGTTTTTTCCATCCCTGTTAAATAATTTTGCCTCACTCTTATTTGCAGAATTGTTTTGATTTAGTCACATTAGAGGGTTTTTAAGCATCTCATATTAATTTAGGTCTGGATTTTGACTAGGTTGACCCAAAATTTTTATTTTCGTCTTATGTTTTTTCTTTAAACTATTCAATGGTGGACTTTTGTGCACAGAAGTGCACAAAATAAAGTATCTACAAACATTCAACACTTCTACATCCACGAATAGTAGAAGTGGGAATAGTCCCACAGAGGGAACAGTCTGAACAGAGTCGGTCCTGCTGAGCGAAGCTCAGTTTACTCTGAATGAAACAGAATTGTTTTGTCTTCTTAAAGCTGCAGAATGTAATGTTTTCAAAGAATATGTTTTTTTTTTCATATTTATTGGTACCGTCACTGTGTTGTGACGGCATTGTGTGAGACAATGCCGTCACAACACGGTGCATCGAGTGCCTTTCTGGCAGGGAAAATGATCATGTGTGATGATCTGAAGCAGCATACCAGCCCCAGATCATCACACAAATGCTGTTCTACTGACATGCTGTTATTTCTTGCCAGATGTAACAGAATGAACACCTCGTAAAACGTGTCATTTTTGTGTCTAAAAATCTTTGAATTGAATTAAAAATTAAATCACAAGTTGAAAACTTATTTCTGTGTTTACTGTGGTTATATTGTTTGGACTGACCCATTTCAGTGTGATAAGAATCAAAAACAGAAGATATTTGCAAGGTGACTAATACGTCTTCACAGCACCATAAGTATGGCCTCACAGAAAGGCCTAGAGCTGCAGAAACACATGAAGTAGTTGTGTTTTATTTTTCGCATCAGCTAGATAAAAAATAAATAAGTAAATAAGAAAGACTGTTAAATATTTGAGTCATTGCACATGTTTTCAAATATCTAATCTAATTCTCCATCTGAAATATAATAATTGTATGTTATGACAAGCCTGTTGCAACACAGCAAGGGAAAGTGCCTGAGACCCAACAGATAATTTCTCATAAATTGTTTTGTCTGTTTAACAATAATGTTCCTCCAACTCCTTCCCTTTTGGAGTGTGTCTGGGACCAATGTTTGCACGCGAGATGCCTGAGTTGTCCCATCGCTGCGCTGGAGGACCCAGATCAGCTCTAACACATCCTGTTAGCATCCAAATTTGATCATCTTCTCTAGCTTGATTCTTTTTGATCACACTGTTGACCCTGTGTGGGATGCATACTGATTTAATGATAACATGTCCTTCTTTTTCTTTCTGATGGAGTCAACATACTAATAATTTTGAAGATCAAACATTTATGCTGGAATTCCAAAGGGTGGAAAGTTATGCAACACAGAGTAAATACCTAAAAGGCCCTGAGGAAAACACTGAGGTGTGGCTTTGTGTAATACCCCAAAGCCTATGTGGCTCATTGCAAATAAAATCTGCAGCCAGACAACACCCTGTTTAAATTATATGATGCTGTGGAAAGTGTGAGTCTATGAATCAGATGTCAAATTAAAGGCTGAAACAAGGATCCTTTGTGTAAGACAAGACTAAACCACTGCTAGTCCTCAGGCAATTATTTTCGCCCTGTTTAATTTAAAGTTTATTGTTTCAATTCTCAACTATTGGACATTTATGTTTGTATTCGACACACTAAATTTGTAAAGATAATATAAGTTATTCTTGTGCAAATATATCCATATGCGTGTTCATTTTGATGAGTAGGGTTTTCTGCCATAAATATTGACTTTTTATGGTGTTCTTTCAGGAACTACTTTCATGTCAATGACCAGATTTGTGAAAAATAGCTATGGGCTATGGATCTCTGGAGGAAGATGATCTGCCACTCCAATTTATTTATTTATTGTGAAACATATTTGTACAAAAAATTAAAGCCATGAATCCGTTCCCATTCAGTTTCACATAAAATCTAAAACTGAAGGAATGTACAGTAAGTACTACTGTATCTTCTTTTATAGCATATAATCACAGTATGCTTTGCTTCTCATATATTTATGTTGAAAATTGGTCTAAAGTTAAAGTAAAACCAGAAATTAGTATGTTCTCTATCTCTACCACTTTAGATGATTAAAATATTTTAGATTTTATTAGGACTATGGCAATCATTTCACCGGATTGCAAGCATTAGTAAAACAGGAAATTAAAAATGGGTGTGGCTGCATGCAGGACAAATACTTTACGAAGTTTATGTGACCTGTATGAAATGATGTCATATACAGCTTTGATAAATGCGCAGAAAACATGTGATTTCTCTGAGGGAACTCCATAGGCGTGTCTGTAACGTCTTCTCGCTGACAGCAGCATTAGCTGGCCTCCTTCCACTGACTACAGCAGCGCTGTGGTTCAGTGACTTTAGCTATCAATGTGGAGCTTTCAGGAAACGTACATCTGCTGAACAGAGACGTAAAATAGTGAACAAATTATTCTTCCCCTGAGCAGACCCATCATAGTAGGTCATCGATTGACTGTCAGGACCCTGTAATCTATAGCCTCTCCCTTACTCCTCAGAGACACATGTGTAGCACGCTAATGAAGCAGTCATGTGAAATGGATCAGACGAGTATGTGACGCAGCTCAGGAGCCTACCGTCTGGCTGCTCAGGGGCCTCTGCTAAGGAGACAAAATATCAAGGTCAGAGCTCATTTCATTTCTCTGCTCTGCCTCCCTGAGTGATACCGATAAACACTCCTAACTCGACCACACACCATAATCCTTTATCACCACATCTTCCACCCATTGAAGGCAGCATCTGATATTCAAGCTGATGAATTCTTGACTCACTCAGTCATGTAAACGGTGCACAGAGGACAATAATTCACTGCTGGATGATTCTTCTGCTCTATGCCCTGAGAGGACAGACAGTGTTAAATATAACCCCTATAAAGCAGAAATGACACAGACACAATAACAGCAGGAGTTTTGGTGTTGCTATGTGACAGCAACCGCCACATGTTGCTTCTAAGATGTCTGGCACCTGTCACTGTTCAGCTGAAGGCTACAATTTGTCAAAAAAAAAAAAAGACAGCCTCGTTTCCCCTTGTGTTATATCACAGATCATATTTCAATATAGACACTGACTGCTTAGATTATGAAAGTTGAATGAGGTGAATTTAGATCCATGATGGAAAAAATTTATGAGAATCTTTGTTCCCACCAACGGAAAAATCCAACCTCTATTCTTCCAGCCATCTTCTGAGTTCATCGGGCCTTTTTAAATAAAATGTATGGCTCCATTACTTGTATGGTAAAGCAATTAGACAAGTGACAGATAAAAGATCGCTCCTTTTTATTTGATGTCAGGTTTTGTAACTAATCTTCCAATGAGTCACACTTTTGCTTTCTTTGATGCTTCGGCATAACATGTACATACATGCCAGGTTAAAGAGAAACATACAACACTTTGTCATGTTCATGCTCATATTTGTGATGTATGGATGATATAATATATGTTTTATGTAATACACCATAATATGTAATACACCAAGGCAAATTAGTATATTATTGTTTAGTGGAAGGGAAGAAAGTTTCAAATTTTTTGCCAAAAGTCAGTGGTGTGTACTTGAAGTCAGCCCATTATTTAGGCTTATGCTCATAAAAAAAATTGATGGCAGCCAACTTCTTAAACGGAGCCAAGTTCAGAGAAATCTTCAATGCAAAAGACTTGATATTAGAGAAGAGCTTCACCTTCCACCAGGACCACCTCCCTGAAAATACAGTCAGTGCTAAAGCAATGATAAAGCTCAATAGTTTAGATCAATGCATATACGTGTTTTAGGATAGCCTAGTCAAAGCCCATATCCAATTGTATCTAAGCTTGATGCATGTTGCAAAGAGGAGCGGGCAGAAATGTTAGTATCAAGATGTGCAGAGTTGACAGAGAGACACCCCCAGGGATCGACTTGCATCTATTTGCAGGGAGAGGTGGTTTTACGGCTCAGGATGTATGATATGAAGGCATAGCACTTTTCTAGAAAATGAGAAAACCAGGTTTCCTTTTCTTTCCACATTACAATTATGCATATCTTTGGGTTGGTTTGCCTCTTGAAATGACAATAAAAGAGATTAAAGTGTGTAATGTGATTACATCTGAAAAGGTTGCTTTATACTTTTTTCTTCTTTAATTTGTCTTTTAAATTGTATATGCTTATTGGGTCCAGTCTAGTGACCCATGATACATGATGAAAGGAAGAATTGAATTCAGTCTGTTAATGCAAATACAAACAAAAAGTGTTTTTTCAATTTATTATTAGATACAAAACTAATATATTTCACCTCAAATATGAATATATAACTCAAAATAAATATTTAATGTAAAGCTGAGTTGGATTACGGCTGTATCTAGACAATTACTTGTGTGGTTAAAAAATGTTCTACAATCATGTAACATTTTCAGATTACAGATTACTGTGGACAGTATCTCCCAGTCATTTTGCATTAAGTAATTTACTGCTGCAGGTTTTTATTACAGCACAATTTAAATGTGGATTTAAATGCCAACAGGAGATTTTTGTTAGAAACATGTGTACTGTTGATATTTTTTACAAATGTGACATTCATGTGTGTCCTAAAACAAAGGTAAAGATGTGTTCGCAGCCGCATGGTTTCACACATAAAGCTTCTATAAGCTTTGTTTGTGTCAGAGGATCTCAAGTATTCGCAAGCAACCTTAAGTCATCACATACCCTAAGCTGCTTTAAATCCTGCCTCCATGAAAAGAGTTCTCATGAATTTCCAAATAATAGGAGCTAAAGATACAGGTTCAGGCAAAACACCAGCACTGACTGCAACACAACAAGCCACAGTTCATTTAGATTGGATGTAAATCAGGGTTCTGATGTTCTTTGGAAAGCTGCAAAACCATGAAGAAGTATTTAATAATCAGATGGTTTGGTTGAACACCAACAGATTCACACTTCGCACGAACGGCCTGATGGTGTTGCAACACGTTTAACTCCTATAGGTCTTGAAACATTACCAAACTGATTTTTTTTCTTAAAAACAAAGGTGTGTTTCTGGGTGTGTGAACGAGTTGTTATTGTTTTCACCGCAAGGATGAATTATTTCTCAGCTCCCACAGCCAGGCCAATCCAATTTTATTTTTTTCTGGCCTGAGGGCTAATTAGCTAGAAACTCTTTCAAAGAAGAGACAAACATTTAACTGCTTCCAAGTAATAACAGGCAGTTTAAACTAATAGATTCGACCTGGGAGTGGTGTCAGAAAATCAGATAATTACATTTGACTGTTAGTGAAGGCAGTTATTCCTCCAACTGCAGAGACATGCCAGAGTCAAAGCACCCTAACCTAATTGTTTTTTTAGTTATGATAGCTTGCAGTCACATGTTTTGTGGGAATACCTGACAGAGTTTCTGTCAACAGGAGTTTCATAATAAAATCAGAAAGTAAGACTTAACAGGATCAGTTTTTAATGCAACTTGTTCATTCTAGGCTGCTGTTTTTCTCCCTTATATCTGTTTAGCTGCATGAACGTGGGTGACAGATTTTATTTTTCCCCATCCAACACATTCCACCACTGCTCTATTGAGTTGTGATGTCAACACTTTTATAATTTATCCCAACCCGTGTTACAGAACAAGCATAATAGCTTTCAGTTTCTGGCTGACTTGAGTCACACAATCCAGCTAACTCGGACAACTAAAAATCCTACCAAATGGAACTTTGATGTTCAGGGTTCTGTGATTGGAAAAGGAGCACAGACAACAAGCTGCAAGCCTGGGCCATATCTGGGAGTGACATTTCACTAGAATATAAAGGAGGACAAAAGGATGTTCGCTGCTGGCACGAATCCTCTCTGGTCAGGGTGTGTACAGTGAAGCTATCTGACAAATAATAGAGCCAAGAGACATAACTACCACACCACAATAAATACTTTCATGTGACTTTGAGTACACACACCTGTATCCTCATGTTTTAATAGAGCGAATCCAGAGATGAGATGGTTTCATTCAGGGAATACAGAATAAAATGTTAAGCATCTCAAGGCGTGAATAGCAGCTTTTTTGGAAAACTTTTATCAATGAGTTCTTGTTTAATTGTCTGGTTTCCTCATTGTCTTTATGTTTAAAGACTGTGAACTGAATGCCTTCATATTTATTACTTATTTAAATACTGAAACCTTTAGTTTGGCACCAATGAAGCAACTGATGAGTCAGTCAACTCTCCTTTAATTCGCCCTGATTGGTGATGGGTTGGTCAAATAGTAAAAAGAAAACTGATTTTTTTTTTTCTACTACTTAAAATTTTTTATAAAACTAGCACCCACTGTTACTGACTATGAACACAAGTCAGCATGTACTTGAAGCCCCTCTTTTAAGTTGGATATAAAATCAGATACAGTTTTAAGCATAAGTAATCTATTATAATTTATTTATTGCTAGATTTAAAACTTTCTTCTTTATTCAATAACCTGCAGTAAAAATAAATTCTTGTAATTTGCGTGCTAGTCTTTAAAAAAATCATAATTGGTCAGACCTCACACTGAAAATTGTTAGAAAATCCAATTTGTATTTATTAGGTGTATTTAATGAAAGGAGACAATAAATGCAGTTTAGACATATTGTAGTTTTCTAAAAAAAATATATATATTTTTTAGCATCACTAGTGCCAAGATTAGAGGCAGAAAAACATAACTACAGTCATTTGAAATGAATACTTTATTTTGTTTGTTGATCACTGTTTTTAGAAGCTTTTATTTGGTAATCCATTATATTAAAATTGGCATATTTATCCCATATTTCTAAAATAGGAGAGAGAACAGTACGTGCCATTCAAGACAGGTAGTTGGACATTGATTTTCATGAACCAGAAAACGGCTACAAAAAAACTGCTGCTCTCCTAAACTTGCCCATATTTACAGTTCAATCAATATTTCTCAAGCAGTTTGAAGGAAATATATGCCACAGACAGTTTATGAATTGAATCTGTTGCAACCTCAAAATTGGTAAATAGCTTCAAGGAAAGACTCACCCAGTTGGTTGTATTTTAAGTTGGGCGCTGAGGGGCACCGAGTCAGATTTAACACCACTGTCAAGACTCTCACATGCCACCTTCCCACCGGCACAAGTGCAACATTATATATGACCCTGCTACGTGCATGTGATGGTGTGTTCAGTCCGTGAGCCTGAGGTGCCTGGAAAAAAGGCTTTTCCTCTGCTATAACAAGACTTTGAAAGACAGAGGCCATTGAGTGTACATGCTGGATCAGCACACATAGGTCTTGAGAATGGGGGCAAGAGTTTTTAAATCTGAAGAAGTTCCAAAGAGAGGACAAGATATTTGTTAAATTATCAAATGTCTACAATTAGAAAGATGCTAATGTGTTTTACTAACTTTGCTTACAAAGGCTGCAAGACTCACAATAAAACCTCTTGTAGTATTTTTTTTTTTTCACTTTATAAGACAAGTGCATTTCTGGACTTTTAAATATGGCAGCCAGCCATTGCTCTCAGTTGTATCAATACCCATGAATAATCAACCGCAGGTGCACAGCAGCAACTCCAAACATGGCAGGCGGAGTGAACTGAGAGGAAAATGGGAACAGAGGAGAAAATCCCAACAGATTACATTTCCTTTCATTTGTTTTTCCCCAGAGATGTTAAAGTTACTCACTTTTTCTAGGTTGTGCTGCTTCTGTAAAGAAACAAAACCATCCCGTGACACCTCAAAAACACATCTTTATATAATTTTTTAGTCTTCTTTAAACTACCGGTGGCTCCCCTGATCACTACGGATGGATTTAACTAATAAAATATTGTTTGTAAATTTAAATATTTTCCATTTTTTTCTCAGCTCTGACCAGCTTCCCTGTCCTTGTTGAGGGACACCACAGCCCCCCAGCATGATACTGTCACCACCACGTTAAACAATGGGGGTGGTTTATTCAGGGTTATGTGGATTGTTACCTTGTTGTCTCAGTAGCATTTTGGGAACTCAATAGCAAGAAAATCCGGGAAGAAGTGATAGACAAGATACAAAAACTGAGACTATCACAACTAATACAATCAACCACTCATCAGAAGTAGTATTTATACTACTCAATGCACTATTTGTAGTTAATAATACAGCATTGTTAAATTGTTTGAAGTGGAAAAGAGGATTAGGTGTGTTTGTAATGAAGAAATGTGTGCTTAGATCTCCTTCCTAATCTACAGAATAAGCTCAAATTCTCTCAAGGTTCCCTGTGGATTATGATTAATATGGGACTAACAAAGTAAGAGGGGGAACTCATGTTTATGGTAATAAAGAAAAGATCACATACTGCAGCCGTGGTTTGTTTTTTATGGTACAGCTATAAGAACAGGTTTACTTTTCTAATAGATCCACTGAGAACTGTAAATATGTGTGAATATGATGATAGCATCAAAATGAACTCTGAATCCATGTAATGAACAAGCCCTTTATGTATAAACACAGCAGCTACAGGAGCAAAGCAGCACAAGACAACAAAACAAAACACAAGGTCTCATCTGGAACTCTCTGTCCCAGAGAACTGAGCTCCGATTCTTTCCGTCCCGCCATATTTCAGCAGCAGGAAGACATACACTTCAAGAGGCCCCATGTTGAACGCTGCGGCTGCATGCCAGGGCGCCATGCAGGCCTGGATGGATGCCGGTGCCTCGGTGCTAGGTGACGGCTTAGAGAAAATCCCTCTCCTGAATAGACGGCCTGGCTTATAAGAAGGGCAGCAAGGAAAAAGAAAGGCTGAATTGCACGTTTCTCTTCATCAGGGGACATAATATTTGTTGTCCAAAAATCTTCAGAACGATTATTCACCTAAATTTATGTACACTTCTGTCCTTCTATTTAGAGAAACCTAAATGTTGTTGTGAAAGAAGAAACTCTGCTGATAAAGACAGGAACCAAGATCAAAGTCCCTAAAAACTGGCTTCGCTGAAATCTTATTGCATTGATCCAGAACACACACACATACACCCCCACACACTATATTCAGCTGTATGTGAATTATTCATGCAGGAAGCAAAGGCCTGCAGACAGTTCTGGTTTGCTTTGTGTCCTGTAAGCTGCAGGCGGTGATCCAGCAGCACAATAGATTTTACAAACCTAAAAGCAGCAGTCGAAAAGTCGAAACCCTAACAGGTTTCTGTGATGTATAAAATATGACCATGGCAATATTATTAAATTTAACCTTTTTCTACATTGTAACGAGACAAATGTCACATACAATATAACCGAAAAAAATCTGTTTGGAGGGGAGAAAAGCGCAATAACACACACCCATAAACTTTGTTTAAGAAGCTTTTCATTCTATTTGAGCATTCATTATTTTGGTAGGAGTCTATCACATTATGATTTGCTAACTGTTGTCACATGCAGAATACACCCGGCCTCGGTTATAAAGTACGGCAGCTCCTTCAGTTTTCCTGTTGGTTTCTTGGCAGCCTCCCTGAACAGTTTCTACCTTGTCTTTTCAAAAACTGTACAAAAATTTCCAGTTTTTGTAACGTCCATCTTGTCCCACATCTCCACTGTGCAAAAGAATATAAATCCTCATGTGAACTTGTCTGTATTGCTCTCCTGACTCACACTTCATGGTGACTCTTAGTACCGTCTCGATGGCGTTAGCTAAAGGATGGAGCTGAACTTCACTTACAGTTATTTATATTGAATTTAACTGGCAGACAGAGTTAGTTTAAGGGTTTGCACACTTATGTGTACACTGTTGAAAGGATTTATCATGGTCTCATTTTCATAACATTATGAAAATCTAACAGGGGTGTATAGACTTTGACAGTCACTTTATGTGTGAGTCTTTCAGTAAACCTGATAGGTGCATCCCACCCCTCTGTTCATCAGAAATGCATGCAAAAATGTACCACAAACTATACACCATGCAGGGTGTATTCTTAGAATTGACCTAAGCTACCACTATCTACATTCATTTGAGTCTTTATTACATGCAAAGTTGCCCTCTTTTTGTCCATATCTGTCTTCCAGTTCCGTAATCTACATAAAACAGTCCGAAACTCCCCTGTGCAAAAAATGAAACATGCAAACTCTAAACAAATCTGCGATTGAAGACAACTGTCCGCAAGAGCTTTTATCTGTTCCCCGTCTGTAGTGTGCTATCAGCTATCAGATATGTTCATCAGTTTCAGTCAATGTTTTGAAAGCCTTTTAAACACAATGCAGGCAATTACTTCCAAGCCTCACAGACCCAAGTGATAAAGTTCATGTCGATACCAGACTGTAGAATAAGGCAGTAGATGAAGATGAAAAGTCCCAGAAAAGTGACCTTATTTATCCTCCTTTTTGCAGTTGTTCATCAATGACAGAGTCAGTAAGCCAAGTGTCCAGACACTGTGGCACTAAGGAGGCATGCAAAGTAGCTTACCTGATGTTACATCTCATATAAGCAAAACATTACTGCACATACAAGCTGCTGTAAAATGATGCATCCTCGTCTTGCCCATCATCAAAATGCAAACTAACTTTCAAAGAGTTTGGAAAGGTAGTTTGCATAGCTAAAATAAATAGCACAAAAACAAGATAACATCCTCCAGTACAATACTTCCGCCTCAACTCTCCTCTTTGTGGAGAGCAGGGAATAAAAGAAACGCTGTTCTGAGATTAAAAAGCGGATGGATTAGTTAAGGATGTGGGCAAAGCTCTTAACAAAAGGTTAAAGAGCTTTCTTTTATCGGGAAATACATCCTGTACATCTGGAGCAACAATAATCCTTCGTATCTGAAAACAGATTTGGCGTATTTATTCATTTTAACAGCAGCTAATTTTAAGAAACAAAAAGCAAACACTATACAGTAACACATTTCTTCTACATAGTACATGTCCAGCCTCAAAACTGCAAGTAATAAAATCCTTTTGGTTGTGATAAATGCATTCTACAAAAAGACTGAAGTGAAATTCTCCAAGGGTTCTCTAATCTGTCCAAGCTGTATTGTAGGCTAGAAATAATATTAAAGGCAGCAATGGTGAAGGCACAGCACAGCTGACAGACTTTAAAATCAGATGCAAATAGACTGGCAGATAATACACACCACTTATCAGAGTGAAAGTGTCCATAAGCAGCTTTGTGGTTGTTCACATTAAACTGTTCCACTTTAATGTCACTCAAAGAACAGCTTAATTTGTAATTTAACACAGGAAGTAAAAGCATGTCTTTGTCCCCATGATATTTGCAGATCTAGCAGTTTTCTGGGTTTTTTGTTTTTTTATATCCATGGTCAGTATAATCCAGACAACTATTTTTCAATAAAAAAAGGCTTTTAAACTTCTTAATTCTCTCCTCGGGTTACATAACTGAGTTATGAATTAAGGTATGAATGTAGCTGGCCAGCGATCTTTTTGTGTGTGTCTGAACTTGTAATACTTTCATAAATCGACAGTGCTGCACCAGAGCACAGAGTTGGATGGGTTGGACACCCTTTGGGAGCGAGGATGCCTTACAAAGCAGTCTGTATGTGGCACAGGGAGAATCAAAGGGGTAGGGGGACTCATGGAGGGTGGAGTGAAGGAATGACTGAACACAAAGAGCGCAGAACAGAAAGGGCACAGCAAGACGAAGCTCAGGGACTGAATCCTGAAACGTGACTGTAGTAAAGAGGATTTAGTCTGGGAGAGAGAAACAAAACAACAGGCAGTGAGCACAGTGATGCAATTACTTAGCTTAGCGCAGGGAGTGGATTGATTACAATGATTATCAATCAATAAAAAGAACCAAATAATGTGTGCTGTTTCTCACTTTTCCACATGAAAAAGAATTCAAGAATACTTTGTAATAAAAATGTATTCAACTAAAACAAATCCTCTGGAAAAGATATTTTAATTCATAACGTTGAGGGAATTTAAATTTAGATGCTTAAATGTAAAACAGGGCAGCATCATTTCTGATAAATAAAAACGTGATTAGTTCAATTAGAAAGCTTTAATAATCTGTCAAGTCAAAAGATTCTATTTCTGACTGACGGGAGGCAGATTTAGGATTTCAGGCAGGATGTTTTCTATTTGGCTGCTTCCCAGCTACTGTGGGTCATCTTCTCAAGCCGAAATGCACAAAAAAGGATATGCTAGTGTTACAGGGGAGGAGTGGGGAGGATATTTGGTTTCCCAGCATAGTAGGAGAGCACACATATTCAGGGCGACTGAGTCAGTGGCTCACAGGGAAATCAGTGGTCGTCAGAGTCGACCTCACCAAGCAGACAGAGGCCTGTAAAAATGCCTCTCTGCTTGAGTCACGATGCTGAACAGAAGCCGGAGCTTCTTGGCATGTCTTCCTCCAGCAGTCTGCCTGCCGGTGGCGACTGTGGTGAGTCTTCAAGGAAACACATTTCATATGACTCCCCAACTGAGCCATGCAAAGGAATTTCCTCCGGCTTTAACATCCTTTATTTGGAGCAGCTCAAACGTAATTATGTCTGCCAGCTCTTCACTGCAATTACAGAGGAGCTTTGTCCAAATACATCCAACCAGACGTCAACTCAGAAAACACTTCTGTCATCTAGTGTCCTTTTCTTTTCCTTTTTGTTGTTTGTTTTTATTTTTATGCTTTCAAGAAGCTAAATTCTAGTTATTAGTTTTCAGACTAGTAGAAATCTTTAATATGATGTATTTTTAAAAACATTTTTTCAGCCAGTTCTTGTATCTGACCAGGACGCACATAAAAAAGGGTGGGAAGATAAAAGAATAAGGCTCATGGAGACAAATGCTACATCAGGCCCATATCTAAGCCATAAAGCATTAATGGAAGCGATAACAAGCCACAAAGTACAATAAGCAATATTTTGATCAATTAGCAACATAACCTAGCTTAATAAGTAATAAGCTCTGAGGTCACCAAGTTCACAGAGGAATCTCTGCTAACATGAGTCACCTGAAAGTCTTCACCACCAGACCATAGGAAGATCTCTACAAATGTCTATCATGTCAAACCACATAATCTACAGCAGATGAACAGCTCCTGAAAGTCAAGCTGGATTGTTATGGACCAGCAATTGTTTCAAAGTATCATTGTGTATCATTGTGTCATTCCTACTTTTAACTTGAAAGCAAAAAAGTGCTGGAGTGTGTGTTTTCTCTGTGTGTATGGACCAAAGAGTAGCACAGTGTTGTGCCCACCCATGCAGCTGTAACTCATTATCGGTCAGAAGACAGAATCAAGGCTCCTACACTTTTCCCTCACTTACAATAAAAATAAATTCAGCCATTTGGAAACATTTTTGGTCAGGAAAAACATTGGGTAGAAAATAAAGGACTGCCATCCGCCTTTCTTTTGAAGGTAATGTTGTTTTAAAACTTCAGTTGACAAGCTACAAGCTACAAGCAACATGCGTGTTAAGAAGGTGACTGCAGGCTGGCTCAAGCAAATT
>NC_045691.1:32271791-32305162 GCF_003331165.1 Xiphophorus hellerii | reverse complement strand
AATTAACCTGCCAGTATCAGCCTATAATACTCCCAGTGTTACGCTACAGTGAGCAGAACAACAAAAGGTACAACGTTTCACACAACAAATGCTTGAACTCTTACCTTTAGCATTGATCTGTTCTATGTATATTTATAGATGACATTATTATTAATCAGTTAATATATCATTTGAGAAGCAGTCAAAATAAATGTTCTGTTTTGAATAAAGCACATTTAAAATTTTTGTGTTAATGCTGTTAAAAATATTTTAGTTACAATCCTCATCCTCTTTAGGACAAACTGACAACCATATGCTGCAAATAAATCTCTGGAAATCACCTTGCTGGTGCTACAATACTCTGCCGTTCACGCTCTCTTACCACTGGTTCTTTTCACAGATTAAACTAAAGAAACAAGAACAAATGGTGTCATTGTGAAAGACTATTATATCTTTCAAGAAGCTACTTAAATTTGTAAATTTTCTAAGTCCTCCTTTATGTGTAAACACAACTCTGGTTCATGCTTTGTGCTTTTAGGACCAATTGGTTTCTGAATGATTAATAGCTTAAAGCCAAACGGCTTAGCAAACAGCAAAACATCCCCTTGAAAATGCTCAAGCATTAGAATGAAATAAGTTATGAATGAAAAACATGGATTGTCTGAAGAAAAACACTGAAAGCCTTTTCTTATGCAGAAAGCCTAATGTAATACTGCTTTAAACTGCTTCAAATCATCACAACAAAGTCTGACTCAAAACTTTGATGTACAAACAAACTAGGAGATAAACAGGACACAATACTTCATGGGAAAATCTCTAATTATAAATTTAAAAATATTTCTTTATATTTGCACAAATATTTCTTTATATTTGTAGCATTTGGCATCACCTGACTACTGAAAATAAGCCTTTATTAGCATCTTTCTTAGTACTATTATGTTCTTTAATATAATGCAGCACTGTAAAAAAAACAAATATGTGGAGCACTGTGTGGCTCAGTTGGTGGAGCATCTAAGCTGCACGTCTTCCCCTTCTCTCCACTGTTTTCTGTTCATTTACTGTTCAATAAACGTAACTAGAACCTAAATAATCTTTGAAGAAAAAAAACCCAAAACAAATATGTGAGACAATAAACATCCTTGAATAGAATGATTCAAACTTTAAGCTTAAGGTAAGTGATTGACTTATTCAGATGAACAGACTGACAGGCGTGTCTTAAAACAACTTTGAGCCAAACCTTTCCTGGACGGCTTAGCAACACAGCCAGGTGTTGTGGGATCAAGACGGGGCCAAGAGGTCACATAGCAGTCTGGTCTGACCTAGAGTAGATTGAGGTTGCTGCTGCTGGTGGGTGTTTGGCTGAGTTCAGAAAGCCAGAGTCACCCTGAGTCAGAGCAGTCATTCAGGGCCAAATGAGGACCATGAGAAAAGTGCAGATGTGAGCCAGATTTGGGCCAATGTGTTTTTCTCTGAAGTCCATTCAAATAGGAAAAATGCTTTAATAGGTTTTAATCTAAGACAAAACTGGGGTAAAATGAATAAGCTATAAATCTGACTCTGACAACCACAAAAATCACATAAAACAAAGACCCAATAAAGAAATCCTGGATGACTACTCACTTTCTCTTGTACTCGTCTCTCTCTCGCTTCACCTTAGCCAGCACGTTGTACAGAGCCCTCACTTCTGGGGTGATGGTGTCGATCTGCACCCCGACTCCGTCCGGGTGCGTCCACGTCACCCCGGGGCCGTGCAGGGTCTCGAAACGCTCTCCTTGCCTCCGGATGTGGGTGAAACTCCAAATGGTACCCGGCAGTCTGGACTCGGGACCGTCGGTCTGCACGGCGACCTCCCGGCCGAACGGGTGTCGGCACTGCGGCCGCTGCAGAGCTTGCTGCAGCTGGCTCTCCAGCAGCTTGTTCCTCCGCTCCAACTCGTGGACTTTGGCGAGGAAGCACCGGAAGCGCAGGTTGAGGGTTTTTAGCACATGGATGTTGGAGCCCAGGTCGTTCCGCAGGGCGCTGGTCACCGCGCCGGAGCCGCTGCAGACCGGACCGAGCGGAGGTTCGCAAAAAAACAGGGAACTCATGATGAAAGATAACTAAAAAGTAATAACCTAGCAATGGCTTTCTACTGTTTGACTGCAACAAAATAACCTGTTGTTAGTTATGTCTGCATTTTCCTTCTAATCCCCACTCCCACTGGACGTTATCTCCTCACAATGCAGATGCTGAGAGCACGGAAGATGGGGGGACCATCACTGTCACAGCTGGAAGACTCTAACATGGGCTCCTGCAGCAAACACCAACCCCAAAAAGTCCTTTAGGAGCCACAGAGGGCTTCATCTCCTGACGGAACCGAAGGTTTGACGCAGATCGAAATAATAAGCACCAGCCTCATTCCTCGTCACCCTCATGTTTCTTGTCTCCGTCTTTGTCCAGATCTGCTGATGCTGCCGGCCGACTGAGGAGGAGCCTTCTGTCCTTATCATCCCCCGGTTCACCGCGGCTCTACCCAGTCTCCATGCGGCGCGGAGGGGCAGGATGCAGCGCCGCAGAGCCCGGCCTCTCCATGGATCATGTTGCAAAGTGCTAAACTCGGCACTATCACCTTATCAGCCCCTCCCACATCCCTCCCAAAGCCTCTCACTCTGTCTCCATGACGAGACTCAGCCAAGGCTTATAGCTGGACTTCAATAAGGCCATTTCATTTTGATTTGCTACGCATTTTATGTTCAGAACATGTATTTTAGAAGTAATTCCAAGTTTGATTGCTTCTCATTAAAGAAAAGTAAAACATTAAAAATAATTTTAAATCATATCATCATTCTAAAATTTGCTGTATGGTTATAATAAATGCAATAAATTGTTTTCTACATCCAAAGAAAGCAATTACCCACAAATATATACATATATATATACATATATATATAGTCCCATAATTGCATTAAAAGCAAAATCTGGGATGGAGAAGATAATATTTACCCATCAAAAGTCACCATATATATGAACAAATACTAATATTTGCCATGTCAGTTGCATTAAACACAATTTTATTAATAGTAGGGTAGGTACCAGAATTTCTTTCAATACCATAGTTCCCATAAAACCAACTGTTTTGAATTGGACTGAGCTGCAGTGCATATGAGTGAATTTGGCATCTGATCACAATAATAGGATTCAACGGGATTGCACTGAATTTACATGCATTGTGCAGAACTCGATATTGTATATTAGAATATGAATTAAATCAGTTTATTTGGACTATTAAGTGCTTTGTATCACTATGGTTTTCTTTTGAGAATAAACTATTGATCCCACTTTACAACTCTCTTTGGTTGCATTATTAAATATCCTATGGAAAATATAATAAAAGCATTCAACTTTGACAAAATAATGGAAATGTATATTAAGAAACAATGAGTTTTCAAGGTGATGGCATCAATATTAACATTCAAAATAATATACATTCACAAATGAGACTTTCCCTATCCCTATCGTCTCATTTGTAAATGAACTTCCCTATCATCTCGATATTTGTGAGCAGCTTCCCTGTTCCTGTTGAAGAAGAGTTTCCACACAGGATCACAGTGCCACCATATTGTTTCACCATTTGGATATTGTGGTTAGAGTGATGTTCATAATCTATTAATATTAAATTGATTTGAAGCACATGAGGAATGTGATTTGACTTCATTATACTGAGAGTACAGGTGGATGCAACTGGATTGTGCTGAATTTGAATGAGTTACACTGTACTGGAGTGTGTGTGTGTGTGTGTGTGTGTGTGTGGGCGTGTGTGTGTGTGTGTGTGTGGGGGTGCGTGTGTGTGCGTGTGTGTGGGTGTGTGTGTGTGTGTATTCGCAAAAGTAGAATCCTTCAATTTTTGCTGTGTAGTGCCACTTCACAACTATTTCTGACTCATACTTCACTTCTTAAAATATAATATGAATGTTAGACGTAGATTCATCCAACTTCCATTTTTGTGTTGTCCCCACAATATAACACCACCATTATATCCCACATGTATATAATGGTGGGTGTGTTGCCACAAGATATATATTATGCAAAGAGCTTGTAGACCAAGCTCTTTGCATGTAGACCAAAAAAATAGTCAAAGCTGTAATTGTGCTTAACTTACACTGGCACATTTATTAAGTTTTTTCATTGTCTTCTAATTCTGGACAACTATGCATAACATTTATTGATCTATAATATAATATCCAAATAATGTCCCAAGATCTATTTGTCTAATTTAGAGAGTAAGAAACATTTATTTATCTCACTTAATTTATATGTAAACACACACAGACAATCCACACAAAAGTCCATTAATATTATTCAAAACCTAAATGGAGTGTGATTTTCCAGTTGTTTAATTGTTATGCAATTTTTGATAATTACCAACTCTCCTGTGCATTATACTGTATTTTTTTCCGTTTACCTTACCGTTTCATTTATCTTTCTTTTAAATGCTAATTTGTACAGTGATTTTTACTGGTACTGATTTTTATACTTTTTGAGTGTGGATAATTAGAAAACTGAAAAAAAGCATAGATCTACACAAGTGTTCTTTTAATAAGAAAATTGCATCGGTACTAATTTTTTTCCACACAGCCTTTTTTGTCATAGTCTGAAAATTATTTAATAATAAATAAAAATGTATGTGATTGTAGCTTGTATTAAATAATGCCACAGCACAAACTGACTCCGGCCAATGAATTTGAGTAATTACGTTGTACACATCAAAAGACACCCACAAATAAAAAGTCCCAAAATACAGTTATTTGATAATGAATGTAATATCTTACACTTGCACCCTGATGGTTGTGCCTGTCTTGTATCACACGGACAAAGTAAAACTCTTTAAAGAACAATAAGGGAAAATAACATATATAGTACAAATATTCTAGACTACTTTTTTATTTTAAGTTTGTAAAATTAAAATATAAATTTACTCGTTTAAATACCCTAAAGATGCGTTTTAAAACGTGAAGTTGTGGTATTTTTAGTCAGGCGCCTCATGGGCAGCCTTTCCAAACAGAAACATTTAGGGTCCATTTGCTTCACGTGTTCTCCTGCTGTTCTGCCACCATGCCGAAGTCAAAGAGGGACAAGAAAAGTAAGGAAAACACATTTTACATGAATATATTGTTTAAATAGCTCTAGTCGGTTTGTTTTTTAAACATATTACTGATATGAAAGATTAATTACCACCGAGATTATGCGCCCTGAAGCAGGATAACCTAGCTTCTTAACGTCTTCACACAGCATGGTGGTACTGCAGCTGATACTGATGTAAAATCTGTTTTAAAAACTGATCTATTTATCGTATTTTCCTCCATCAGTCTCATTAACAAAAACTGCCAAGAAGGGTCTGGAATCCAAACAGAAGTTAATCGAGGAGGTTGGTATTTTTTCAAAACTACCAGTGTTATTCTCAGCTATTAGCTTCTCCTCTATGTTAAATAAATCGTCTCTTGGTCCTTTTTCTTTAGCTACGGAAATGTGTGGACACCTATAGAAACCTGTTCATATTCTCTGTGGAAAATATGAGGAATAACAAGTTGAAAGACATCAGGACAGCATGGAAACACAGCAGGTAATAATGACACACATGTAATCGGTTTTTGACGGACTTTATCAATTCAAGCAACGAAGTGTAATATGCTGTATAAAAATCCTCACTCTTATCAGCATTCAAGTTTTTAATCTGGCATTTTAAAGATCTCTTTATTAACATTTCCTCAGAATTTACGTGTTTTATTTTATGGAATTAAGCAGCGTTTCGTCCATTGTTTATCTTTGCCCCAAAATTCACAGTAATATTTTCTTATTTAAGTCAGTTAATTCAAATATTTAGCATTAGACGCTTAGAAATGCCAAAATTTAGCATGTTTTTTTTCACAGTTTTAAAGGTGCTTGAAATTTGGATAAAGTGTTTGGAACTGTTGTGTATAAAAATTCACTGAAGAATTTACTTTGAATTGGTTTTGTTTAGTATGATGTTAAAATAATCTGCTTGCTTGTTGAAACAATGAAAAATATCAGAAATAGCAGTTTGACAGAAAACGAGATGATTAACAAAGAACTTTTAGCTGAAATTAGGACATACAGTTAATTAGCTGGAATGTATTGCATCTACCAGGTCCTCCATTACATTTAAAAAAGAAAAAAAATTATATATATTATATCAAATTTTTATGCTTTTTAAATTAAGCATAAAAATATGTGTTATTATATAAAACATTTTACCTTTTTTTGTTAAAGACACACCCTTCATATGCACCTTCTGGTAACCTGCTGCAGCTTGCATGGTGTTAATCTTAGATTTTTTTGCCCTCCACTATCCTTCTTTATCATTGTTTTAGTGCACAGTCATGGTTGAGTAAAAGGACAGAATAGAAAATATATGAGAAACCAACCAATTACTCAGCCAAACCTGCTTGATTATATAAGAAATGAACAGGAGTTAACTAGGAGTACACACTCAAAGTGGAAAATATGTCATTTAACTTAAATGTGTTTTAGTGGCTTACTTTTGTTTTTGTGATTGTTGGATAAATTTGAATCTGAAACACAAATTTGACTATCACTGACCATCAGCTACTGAATCCTGAAGTTATTTAAAATAACTTAATTCTTAAGTGTGTAGGAGATTATCAGACGTTAGTGGGGCAGGCTTGAGTTGATTTAGCAGGCTGGAACAACCGTAGTCAGCTTATTTATTGAGACCAGTCAGATCCAACATACAGTGATAAAGGTCCAATCGGTAATAATTGTTGCTATTGCCACAGACTTTTTAAAATTTCTTAAAATTTAACCTGACAGCTAACAATATAGTTACTTGTAAAATATGTTCATTCTTGGTTTATGTGTCACAGATTCTTCTTTGGCAAAAATAAAGTGATGATTGTTGCTTTGGGAAAAGGACAAACAGATGAATACAAAGATAATTTGCACAAGGTAAGAATGAATGGCTTTACAAACATATCCAACTATTATTGCAATATTATTTTGACTTCTGAAGAGAATTAAACCTATTGTGATTGCCATGTTTAGGTCAGCAAGTATTTGCGTGGAGAGGTGGGAGTACTTTTCACTAACAAAACAAAGGATGAAGTACAAGAGTAAGTATGAGTCTCCTGAAGTCTACATTGTTCCAGTTCTTCTCTACAATCTGCTCATAGGATGGCTGCACGTTGGGCTTTGCTTGCAGATATTTTAACCATTTCAAAGAGACGGACTACGCTCGTGGAGGCAACCAGGCACAGATGGATGTAACGCTGGAAGAAGGTCCTCTTGAACAGTTTCCTCACTCAATGGAGCCTCAACTGAGGCAGCTGGGACTTCCCACTGCTTTAAAGAAAGGTGAGAATATGAACAGCAGGGTAAACTTGGGGCAAAAGGCGGGGCAAGTTGCAATAAAAATTCTTTACATTTTTACAAGATGTGCCAATAACAGGGAAGACCTTATAGGTTGGCTAATTTGGTTTTAATAGTACATTTGTGTTGTTGCGACCGCGGCACATTCATTCAAAGAGTTTATCTGAAAATAGTACTTTCATTGAAATATTTAATGCCAGTTTTCAATCTTTTTCACAGGAGTGGTAACGCTGCTCAAAGCCTACGATGTCTGTAAAGAAGGGGACGTTCTGACTCCTGAACAAGCTCGGCTTCTGGTGAGGTTTTTGACTACAGGTGAATCTGAAACTTTTTCTTTTTTCACAACCTAAAACGGTTTTATCTTTTGTGTTCACAGAAACTGTTTGCCATTGAGATGGCAGAATTTAAAGTGCAGATCAAATGTATGTGGAACTCGGAGACAGGCGAGTTTGAGAGTTTGGCTGGTGAGGAAGAGCCTCTGGAGGAAAAGGATGATGATGATGATGATGATGATGATGCAGAATAAAACTTCTGCAAAGACAGCTAACATTTAAAAGCAGATGGACTTATTTGGAAGCTTGTCACACTTTTATTATAAAATTACTTCAAAACAGGAACTTGCAGTATGCTGAATTTAATATTTGTACAGAGTTGTTCAGTAAACACTGGACTGGTATCAAATCTTGCCATTTTGTGAAAATGCTTTTTACATTTATACAGCAAAGTGCTTTTACATCAACAGATTTGTAGCTGATTAGGTTAAAACACATGAACGTAAACTGATCTGTAGATTATTAAACCAGAATTTTACAAAATGGTTTTAATTAGTTTTCAATAAAAAAAAATCCTATTTTATTGGTATAGGCAAGCTATTTGGTGCAAGTCTCTTCATCTGAAGTAGTTGGGACACTCATGGGCTACAAGGTCCCAGGCCTCCTTGAAGGCTTGGACCACTCTCTGATCCAGAGGACCTTCTTCAGCTGCAGCCAGGTTCTGCTGAAGTTGCTCCATGTTTGACATTCCAATGATGACTCCGTCTCCAAGATCACCCTGGATACAGTGTTCAGAGAGAGCAGTCAGTATAGTTTGTGTTTGTAGCAAAACAAGGCTGCATACAGTCACGTCAAGGGTTGTAACTTTGAGAATCGGCAGAGATATTTTAGACAACTTTGTAAGTATAAACACCAGTTCACTGTGAATCTTGCCAAGCATTTCTACAGAACCTGCAAAAAAACAGAACGAAAGAGGCAGACTGAAAGTTGGACAGACTGTTGGGAGGTGAATTGATTAATAAAACAATCAATGGATAAATGGACACTACTTTTAGAGAATGCTATAGAGAATAACATTTGAAAATACAAATCTTTCCATTATTATCTAAAAATTACTTCATACAGGCTGCATTGGACTCTGGTTTAAGGGGCAGATGTACAACAGTGACATCTAGTGGTAGATTTCAAACAGCCTGAAAGCTTTTGCCTCAAAATCTTGTAGCAGTGAAGACATACAGTACAGTGGTCTGTTAAAGTGCAACGGATCAGACCTGGAGCTTAGGTTTCCTTTTCTCCTGCCATTTCTTACAGTAAAGACATGATCGCTGGAGAATCTCAGCTGACTGAAATAATTTTTAAAGCATAATTATATATTTATAGATGTCAAGTTTAAAAACTGGAGCTTATGGAATACAAAATGCATACACCATTGTGTTTACCCATCCTTTATGATAAAATAAAAACCATAATCCAGAAACTTATGTTGTAGCTTGTATTCAACCTTGATATGTACCTTGAGTTGGGAGTGGTGGTACATCCAGCGCATTGCAGCAGAAGTCATGGTGGGTTTCTCAGAGCCATACGCGCTCTCTAATGCCTTCAGAACCAACTCTATAGCCTGGAAATGACTCGGCTTCCAGTATCTTAAACACAGAGTGGCAACTGTTATGGATGCAGATAACCACGGTTACCATTAACATGCAATAGCAGGACATAAGTTGCTGGTCTATCACCTGTCTCTGTATGCTGCAGCCCAGTTGTTGCCAAAGAATCGGCCAGCAGGCTGAGAGCCGTCTTTGTCCTCATAGTGGTACTTCCCTGTGAGGAGACCGCCTGAAAACGAGGAGCCACATCAGCACTCAGATACGTCCAGATGACAAAAAAATACAGAAAATGTCCTATATAATAAGTAAATTCCAAGATGCTTACAATTTACTTCTGTACAGAACTTAAGTAAATCTATAAATATGCCAAACTGAAATGTCACTGCTTTTAATCCAAAAAATATGTACATGAAATTATTAGGTAATTCAAAAGTTGGATAAATTACCCTGAAACAGAAGTTAAAAACATTGAAACACCTGTTTTCTTTTTGCAAACAAAATAATTTAATAAACTGTTTAGTGCGCGATACCTCAATCTAGAGTTAACATATTTAAATGTTCAAGATTTTTAATGTTGCTCAAAGTTAGTCCAGAACCCCAAAATCTTTTCAGTTTCATAATTTGTGGAAATTCAGTGCAATATAAATGTTTTATATTCAATTGTTAAGAGTGTAATAACTTATTTTTTTAAATCTAGAAATTGGAGTCTGGAAAAGTAGTTTTTAAACATTATACCTGCAGGAATTCTTTGAATAAGAGGGAAAATGTTTACTTTTTACATTATTCAACTACTAACAGGATTAATCACAGAAGAAAGTACCTGCGAGAGGATTGTATGCATAAAACTTCATTCCATAGTATCTCAGGCATGGTAGCAGTTCTGTCTCCACCTGTCTTGTTGTAGCGTTGTACATTCCCTGAGAAGTTGGGAGTTTTAGTAACAAAACAAGCAGGTGAAATGCTAAACTGGAAAAGGTTTCACTACTTCCAGATTTAAACAAGAATTTGGAATGACTACACTCTGTGTTTTATTGGCTTTTCGTGTGATAGTATTTAGTACATAGTTGTTAAATAGAAGGACAATTTTTTAACAAAAATCCTAAGAATTTAGCTTGTCTTGGTTCAGCTCACTTTATGAAATCCTAAAATAAAATCCAGATCAAGGAACTACCTTACCACTATGAAAGTTCCTTTTGATTTTTCATTTATTTCCAGTCTTTAACAGACCACATCTTCAGTTTTCTGTTCCTAACATTCAGCAAATTTGAGAAACATGACACATATTTGTGATTAGGGATAATTTTGGTGAAATATTGATATTCAAATCTTTCCTTACTTACAGATTCCTTAATTACTTGCTCAAAACCTACTTTGTTTTAAGGCTGTCAGGAATAAACATGGAAAAATACCTGGTTACGCCCTGGCATAATCAGATAAAAATACTTTATTAGTGAAATAATACCTGATAAACAGTGGGAACAATCCAGCTGTGGTGTTTGCAGATGCATGCAATTTCAGCAACTTCCCAAGACGCGTAGTTTGACAGTCCAAGCTCTTTGAATTTACCCTGTAGGTGATAACTTTTACATTAAATCACACTTTAATGTTCTCTAAAATATAAGAAAACAGCATCTAAAGTTTAGAGAAGCAGCTTATTAAATGTTGTATTTGCACACCAAGCTATTACATAATTTTCAACTAAACACTGAAGTTACCAAGTAAGCTCACCTCTTTGTGGAGCTCATTGCAAGCCCTGAGAGTTTCCACGACGGGGTTTTGGTGATCAGGAGCATGAAGGTAAAAGAGGTCCACGCAGTCAGTCTTCAGTCTCTTCAGGGAGGTTTCAAGCTGTGAGCGGACGCTCTCCGGCTTCAGGGTTTTCCCATCCCACGGGTTTGCCTTGGTTGCTATGCTTACTGTGGGGAAATGAAATCATTTCTAGACTGAACTCTTATGTTATTTAATTATCTCAACACACTTCCGACAACATAAGCTAGCTTGCTATGTTAGTTATTAACCAAGATTGGTGCCAACATGCTTCATTAGTTTGATCCTTTTGACACAATGGGATTTACTGTTACTCCACTGTCATGGAGACCTTGACAGTCTCTCTTCACAGATAATTGAATTTGTCTCTGAGGTTTGTGGTGATTCGATGAATGGTTAATGTTGGGTGCAATTAAGCAGTAACAAACATTCCTGTAAACACCTTTCGATACAAAGGGATAATGGTATCCCATTTTTTCTTTAAAAGTAACCCTGAGTGACAAAAGAGGAGGAATTTTAAGCATCCTAACCTTTAAAGCAAAAAATTCAGCTATTCTATTTCAGTCAGAATAACTGAGAGGCACCAGCTGCCATGTACTTATTAACCTCTTTGTTTGGCTAACCTAAATAAATTACAAAACCGTGTCAACTTAGTGAACTTAAGAAAACTTTAAACTGCACAGACTGAACAAGGCTAGAGGTTAAACAATGAACTCCGACCTTAGGGTCATCTAAGTGAGCACTTTTCATAGAAAATGTTGCTGCCATCTAGTGGTCAAAGGTAAAAACTGCGATTTCTTTTCTGCAAACGTAAAAAACAAACAAAAAAACAATTAAGTGTTTCAAGACTTCTACACAACACCTTTTAACTGAATGAGTGCTTCACAAAATCCAGCATGCTGTATTCGTCGAACAGTACTGGGAAAACTTATGAACCAACAACTTATTTTCTCACTCCAGGAGGAACTCTCTAGTTTCATTACTTAAAAACTCAGTTTGAGCAGGTATGGATGTTTTCAATCTACCTGTTTTGGGAAGGTTCATGCCACCTATGATGGCCTCCGACTTCCCATCCACGTACATGAAGGCTGTGTCCACCTGCTTGTGCCCCCTGTCCAGGAAAGCCTTCACCATCTCCCGGCTCTGCTCGGCGTCCGCTCGTCCCCCGAACGCCATGGTTCCCAATAAAGTAACTGGCCGTTTAACTGGGGACGAAGACATGTTTCTGCAGAATGCAAGCCGAGGCAAGTGTACGAGGACGGTTTTTATGTTATTGGTGTGTCTGACTGTGCAGAGTCCGCCTCTTATTATCCACACCATACTACAGGACAGCAGCTAGCGTGTGACTAAGGGCAAAGGTTGGGTAAAAAGGGAGCGTCTTAAAGTTACGTAGTCGGTACAAAACGCAAAATATTCCGTGTCAGATTTTACCGCCTGGCTACATCAAGGTTGCTCCTAAAGCGGAGCAAGGTTCATTTTATGACCACTTCCTGTGGTACAGACTCAGGTAAATATTTGTTCGGCTCTCCCTTTTTATCTGTGGTGGTAGCAGCGTTTAGATGTAGTTTATATTTTTGAACACAGGGCGGCAGCAAATCATCATCCAAACAAGACCTCTCTTTAATCACTATAAAATAAATATTCTAAAAAATGAAACAAAATTCTAACTTTAATTCGGAGATATACATGAAACAATCCTGGCATGATGTTTATTACAATACATTACCTAATTCATACATACATACAGCTCAAATATGGCAGCTCTGATAAATAAAGAAATATGATTTATAGATAATGAAAACAATTATCTATAATTTTCTCAGAGTCTGAATATTGTAGAATACATTTATAAAAATTTAGATGTAAATGTTAGATCATCAATGCGCCATGGCTGCATGTATCCGTGATGCTTTTGCACCTTTTCATACAACATGTTTTCTTTCAACTAAACTTTCCATTAACATGCCTGAATATAGCACTCAGTGTCTGGTCAGCCTCTGTAGCATTGACCTTTTGTGGGCTATCCTTTTGGTGGGATGTGTCAATGACTTTCTGCTGAACATGTGTGAAGTCAGTAGTCATATCCATGCTTGGGATTTTCAATCTGATACTGATTTATTTAGATGTGCTGTGTCCTGAAATAATTAGCCTTTTATTTGGAAGTTTGAGCCACATGGGTAATGTGCGAGTCATATCTTACTTGTCTATTTAAATTTTAGGCATTCAATTCTTGTTTGGCGACAAGTAGACCCTGATTCTTGTCTGGCAGAAGTACTTCCAGAAATGAAAATAAACAAGTCCACCTGATTGTCATTAGTCTAGTTCAACTACTGAAGCACATGTCTGAGATGAGCTGATATGTCTGGAAGCTAATTAAAACAGCATGCTGTGGTAAAGCACAGCATGCTGATTTAATGCTGCTCTGACCCTGGACTCTTCCGGGTCATGAACACATATGAGGGCAATGCAGACTTTGTTTGGAGAACAGCGGTGCTCAGATAGGACTCCTGAACCTTTGGCTGCTCCATCAGCTGTTTTACCCCGCAGAGCTACCGCTTCAGACGATTCCCTGCTGCAGCCGCGTTGGGGTAATCCTGCGTTGGGGTAATAGCGGCAGTATCCCACCCAACCTGCTCGCCTTTATTTCAGAGGTTGTGCCAGTGCGCACAACATCCTTGGTTAGTTTTACGCGTACAATGTACGACCAAATTAGTTCTTTTTAAAAGAAGTAAACTAACTTTCCCGATGAGCAGGAGATATATAGTACATATGTTTTAAAATGAAGCAAAATCATACGGTAATAACTTCGAATTTTGCTTCCAATTACATCCTTAGTTTCCCACATGCGCGCTTCACCGGTGGCTTTCAGAAAGTTGGAATAAAATGTGGTTCTCACCGCCCTCTCCCAACAAGCCCACCGCACCTCAGCCATCATTACCAACTCAATGGGTGGAAAGCGCACAACCAGCCTGTGGGAGGTTTTGTTCCTCATTTCCACATCTGCAGAGACGAGTCGTTGGCTCGAGCTGCAGCTTTTCAGTCTGTGCCAAACACCGGTTGCGAGAAGGAGAAGGACACACTTTGATGACTCATGGATTTCCTGCACGGACGAATATTTACGCATCGTTGAAGTTTCTCTAACTGGATATTTTCATGCATTAATGGTGCTCTTTTGGGTCATTTGAAGACGATGAAATATGTTTTTGAGTGAGACGTGAATTGTTTTTACATTTTAAGCTAAAAAGAAACCAATGAAGAAGAAAATGGACATCTTCATTTTTTCTTTTTATTTAATATTTATTAAAGAGGCTCATTCACTCAGTTACACCATTGTAAGCAATCTCCAACCTCATATGTAAGTAAATGGTGGTTTTATTTACATAACACGATGTTTTATTTGTATTAAGTTAAGCTGATTAACTAATTGCTCAAAGTATTTTTGAGTTTGGAGGATATGTTCACCTGCTTGTTACAAAACCGCAATAAAAGGTCCTTGTCTGTTCTAGTAACTGGATTTATGTCCAGAAACTATTTGTCAGAAAGCAAGTTTTTTTTTTTCTTTTGCTTGTCTTAAAAATACTAAATTCTAAATTGAAATTCAAGCCTTTTTAATTTGGTCATAAATGAATGGTCATAAATTTGATTTGGTTTGATTTTATTTGTAAATATACTGAGGCATAAAATTACATAAAACATAATATAAAATATAAAAGAGAAATTAGCCCATTTGAACATATTCAGACAAATTACCTGTCAGCGTTTCACCTCGTGATGTCACTGGCCATAAATGGTGAGAATCGGACCCCCACACCATAAGAAATGCGGAAAGAAAAACAATACTTACCTTTCTGAGAGGTGAACAGAAGAAACAGCGCCTCCTATAGTCATTATACAGAATTACTAGCTTGTCACAGAAAAATATTTAATAACATTTTTGTTGAACATCGCTATAGTGGCACAGACTACAGTTTATTATTTTAAACATGAAAAGAAAATTAAGACAAATATATTTCTGCAGATTTTCTTTCTTATCGAAAAAAAAAATTCAGTTTACAAAATTGCATTGTAACCAAAAATCAAATAATGAAACTAACATTTAAGTTCTTTGGAGCTCTCTCATCTACCAACCTGTTCTATTTGTATACATTTCCTCTTTAATATTTATGACTTACAGAAGGGCTGTCAAACTCCAGTCCTCAGGGTCCACTGTCCTGCTGTTTTTAGATGTGCCACAAAACACTGGAATGAAATGGTTTAATTACCTCCCCCTTGTGTAGATAAGTTCTCCAGAGCCTTGCTAATGACCTAATTATTCTATTCAGGTGATGCAGCACCTGATGGTGCAGCAGAGGCACATCTAAAAGTTGCAGGGCAGTGGCCCTCCAGGACTGGAGTTTGACAGCTGTGACTTACAGTTTTCACATCACGATCTTCATGCAATCTAAAACTATCAGAATCAGTTTATTTTTAAGACCGTCAAATAAAGACAGTCTGCTGTAAGAGGTAGTTTCAACCACACAGTAATAAATAAGTGCTTCAGTTATGGCAGAACAATAACATTTTTCATTATCCTATTATATGTGCAGCTGGAGGTGATGGTGATTATGTTGCCTTTGAGATGAACAGCTGGTTGCTATCTCTGGATTCCTGCTGATCTCCAAACATGCCAATCCTTCTAGCTTCTTGTAGAGCTTTTATTTTATATAAAAAGAAAGTTTTAAGGATCACATTGCAGTTTTTTATGACTGAACTACCCTTACAGTTGATCCAGACAGTCTTTGTGTTAGAAAAATGCAACATCAAACTAGAGGGCTCACCGGAAGGAGAATATGTTACCTAATTTCTCTGTCTGATGATGATATTCGGCCTCATAACTGCAAGTAAAAACATTTAGGCTACAAAAATGTATTACATTAATCAATGCAACAGATTAATGTAAAGTGATGCATAATAGTGAAACGAAAAGTTAAGAAGATAAAGTTGCAGTAAAACAAACTTAAATCGATAAAAAATAAAACAAAATTGTGGTGTTTAAATCATATTCAGCTCTATTGAAATGTGTATTGCTGCTATTACAGCTGCAACATGTTAGAGGAAATTCTTTACTAGCTTTGCTTAACTTAGCTGCTGAAGAGTTTGCCCATTCTTCCTTCTTCAGTCAAATTAGATGAAACGCATCTCTGAAGATCAATTTTTATTTTGTGACACAACTGGATTTATGTCAGATCTTTGACTGGGAAATTTGAAGACAAGAATATGTACTGATCTAACTCATCCACTGTTGGCCTGAATATATTTTCTGTTGCTTTTCAAAACCAGTCTCAAAAGCCATTGTTACATTGTTGCTTTGCCTCTACTACTTAATAAAAATTTCTCATTTGCTTAGTTTCATCCATCTTTGTATTAATTTTAACAGCTTCCCTGCTCCTGTGGAAAAAAGCTTCTTCTCAGGATGTTGTTGACACTTCCACCATATTTCATGTCTGAAAGGGTGTTTTCAGATACCAGACACTTTATTTTGCATCCACAAGTTAAATTTTAGTCCCCCCCTTATTAGAATACCTTCTTCAATAGGGGTTGAATATAAAAGCAAGTCACACTGCTTAGATTTATTAGTAAAAATAAAAGAGAATTTATTTCCACTTCACAATTATGCACTCTGTGTTTTATTACATAAAATCCAATTACAGTTGTAGGGAAAATCTCTGGGCTTTGCTATTCAAAGACCTTCCGAATAAGGAATTCCCCTTAAGCCTTCAAAAGAATTCCAAGAGATCCGACTGAACACAGGTAATGACTTCCCAGGCATCACTCTATCAACAATTGGAAAAATGCCTGACAAGAGCCTTGCCCGTCTATCTTTTCTCACAACCCTTCCTGAAGCGTTCATAAATTTACTCTCGCTGATGTCTGTACATCTATGGAAACACAACAGGGCCATCTTGACATGTTAAGCATTTTCTCTGCTGTTTTTCATTCCAGGCCTAACGTGTGCATGGAGAGGGAGGTGACGCTGGTTGCCCAGAGGCAGCCGTGTGTGCAGGCCTTCACACGAATGGTTAAAGTGTGGAAGCAAGGCTGTGCGGGGCAGCTGTGGTGCATGGGATACGAGCGGAGGTGAGTAATGTAGCTCATTTGCAGTGTTTCTCTTCCTCCCTCTCATCACTCAAATGCTTTTAGTCTGCTTTAAATACTCCCATCATCTCCTGCAGGGGATGTCGTGAATTACTGACAGAGCCCTGGCAGGAGAAAAACATTTATTCACGAACTTTGCATGGTCACGTGATTCATGCTACTAGAATATTTTATCCAGGAGATCTTGGTGTTTAATCCGAAACAGGATGACATGTGGCTTCCTGATTTCCTTCTTCCGCTTTGAATGCTACCTCTTCAGAGGCTCTACCTGCTACTTAATTCTCCTGTCTTTGCAGCTTGCATTCCTTTAAGTATGAGCATTTCCTTCTGAGGTTTAGGTGTGTTCCCCGTGATCCATTTCTCAGCATTATTTACCTCTTCCCAAAGTCAAAAGCTCCTTTGATGGCAGCCAAGGCAACAATTATGCGCTGTAAACTAAATGTGTAATGTGAGCAAAGCAATGAGAGGGTCGCCAAAGTACAGGGACAGCCTCCGTCTATCACTACCTTAACATTAAAAGCCTGGGAAATCTTGGTTTACTTCACACGTGTGCTTCAAAGATCCGGTTTTCTATTGAGATATCACAGAACATTGTGGATTATGATTAAAACTGACAATCTGTGGAAAAAATTTCACTCATAAAAACATAAAACATAGTACACAAACAATCAAAAGCAGGGGAAAATATGTATTAAGCATATAATTTTTCTCAGTAAATATATAGATTTGACTGGCATTCAATTAGAAATCATTGCTATAATTGTGCATTTCTGAATTCATATGTTATGTTTCTATTATGTTAAGTGAGTCTAACTGTTTTTATAATGTTTTTTATGATTTGGATCCCAGGAAGAGTTGTCATTGTTACTGCAATGGTTAATGGGCATCCAAATAAACAAACAAACAAACCTCAAATAATTCACAAGTATTATTTGTGAATTATTTGAAATCTACGGATTAAGAAATCCGTAGATTTCTTAATCTACGGACATAAGAAATAAGTCCGTAGACTTGGGTAATGTGTAATAAAATGAAATGATGCAAGGGTTTAGACATGCTTGTTAAAATCTATGATCTTGGCCCTTGGACAATACTACTGACTATTTTTGTCTAATCTTTAAAAGAACATCTGGTTACGGCCATTTTATGGTAAAATTATATATTTCCCACTTCCGGATTACAGTTTAGAAGTTTAGAAATGTGGGGAGCCAAGTATGTTTTGTAAGTATAAGGTTGTGAAGGTTTTGAGATGTGTGCTTCTACCCATCAAAACATTTTTTACTTAACCCTTATTTTACCAGAATAAAAACCCAGTGAGGGGGTGCTGAGGTGGCGCAGGGGTTTAAGCACAACCCACATATGGAGGCCTTAGTCCTTGACGGGGCTGTCGCAAGTTTGGTTCCCGGCCTGGCGACCCTTGCTGCTTGCTTCCTTCCCCCTTCTCTAATTACCCACTTTCCTGTCAATGTACTGTCAAATAAATGCCACTAGAATTTATTAAACTTACAAAAAAAAAACCCAAAATCTGTGAGATTAAAATACTTATTTTCAAGAAAGTCCTGACCAAGAAGCAACAACAAATACAAAACAGAAAAATAAAGCAAGCTCCTAATATTCTACCTTGGTGATGAGAAATCTGTTCATGGTTTAGTTAGGACCATGAACTGCTGGTTCTGCGGGTTTAGTTAGGACTAAACCAGCAGATTTACATTGATGGAGGAGGACATGATTGTTTTCTGAATACTAACTTCAGATGGTTTCTGGGCTTTCTATGCCTTTTTTTATTAAGTCAGTTTCTTTATTTCATGTGTCTTTCACCTAATTACACATAATTATAGCCTAATTTCCTTTTTGTTGTAGGTGTAAATTGCTTGATTGCTACTGACATATGGTGTGAACTTCATGTTAGTAGCCCCATAAGAAATGTGCTTACTGACAAAAGTTTAGCATTTTCAGTATCAGTATTTTTACCAGCATTTTTTTGTTGCACATTTTTATAAATATTTCTCATGTTTACAGGACGGCGTATTACACAGCCTATAGGCAGGTTTACAAACAGGATTACCAAACGGTACACAAATGCTGTCCTGGATGGTCTCAGCTTAACGGGGAGGCAGGCTGTCTCTATCGTAAGTATCAACACCTAATACTTCTGCCTTTCATTTCTAAATGATTTAACAATTCATTATCTCAACATTAATAGAGATCTTTTGAGCAAAAAATGTCTACCAAAGGTCAAACAGAGTCACTTTGCCCATGCAGACTGCAGAGATGTTAACAGTTAGTGGCACAGACGTCTTGAGTTGTAGCACTACACCTCATTTCACATGCTGGAATGAAATATCTAATTGTTGACAGAGTTCAGGTGTTGACATTTGTTCACAGATTGGATTAGTCTTGTGGGATCTAGTTCTCTATTAATAAAGAAGGAAAAATAGCTCAATCCTGTCAGCACACCTTCAGTTTATGATGGAAAAAGCTGGATTTACAAGTGTAATCACTACTTAATCAAATGAGCAATTAACTCGTCAGTAAAGTTACTTATGCTTAGGGGTCACATAGGAGGATAATAAGCAACAACTCAAGTTATCCTGTTTTTCCACCAAACAAATAAAAGTCCAGGTAATGCCAATTACCATCCATTTAAATTGTCTACCCTTAAAGAAATAAAATCAATGTTCAAAAATCAGAATAGTTTTCTAACCTTTTAGATTTAGAGCTCACTTCAATAATTGTTTTTTTCAATAAAAATACAGATAAGTTAGTCATTCAGTGTAACAGTTTAGTCAGTCAGCTCAGTCAATGTACACATTAGTTGTCGATTTTGAAAATGTTAATGAACAAACAGTTTGTGGAATGAACGAATTGAACGGATTGGAGGCCCCTCTTTTTTAAATACACTTATCAGTTGTCCAAGCAAAGCATACAGCAACATCAACATGGCGTCTCTCTGCAAAATCCCGGGCTTCAGTCCGAGTCACAAAATGGTGATGACACCTTCCTCTTTCTGGAACTGCGCTGGCTCACTCAGATATCGGCCTCACAAAAAAACCCAACTTGACCATGCAGGTATGTGGGAGTCAGTAAGACCCTGCAATTACTTCTTTCTCAGTGTAAACTGCATTAGCAGTTAATGAACCATAAACGCCCACAAATAAAGAACTTAACAATAGCAGAAATGGTTAAAACATTACTTCACCATAAAACAGTTTCATTACACATAGCTACTTACAGAGCTACACATCATACTGTTTGTTTTTTGTTTTTCCCCCCCAGTTCAACTTAAACTGAGCAACGTTAGCTCTGGCTAGGCAGCCATTCACCTTAAGTAAGTAGCTGAAATAAAACAACAGATTCACAAGAGACATCCCAGAACAGAACGCACATTGTCCAGTTCAGCATAAACTGATTTTTTTTCATAGCACTTATGACGAGTAATTCCAATAAAGAAAACTTTTCTACTTCTGCTGAAATGTGCTGCTTCTACGTTATCTGCCATTTCTTTTTTCCTTCTTTCTGCCCTACGTTTCTTCTCTGACAGATACGGGAGACTTTTAGCTCTAGTGCCCCCTACAAGACATTTAATGAACTAGCAAAATTACGTAAAACTTACAAACATCAGTTTGTAAGTTTATGGGGGTTATACAAGTATGGTGTTTTTGTTTTTCAGCTGTAGTTTTACTGTATCTTTCATAGCCTATGTTAAAGTGTTAAATGGTTGTATATGACTGTTTAATAGGCAAGTGGAACAAAAACAGTTGAAGCTTGTATTGAAGCTGAATTTATATGATGAGATAAAGAATAAACTTAAATCAATCTTACTTTGTTGAAGGTTCTAGTAGTTTAAATAGGGATCTCAGTTAATTTCAGCCAATTTTAAAGTATTCCAATGAATTCACAACTAACTTTTATATTGGGGTAAATCATAAATACAAAAATGCAAACTGGTTGTACGGATACATAAAATATTTGGGAAATATAACACAATTGTGGAATTATATGAGTCCTTTTTATCCATACTTGCAGTGATACTTAAATACTTAAATTTCAGACTGTGCTGAAATCCTGATTGCAGCTCTGGGAATTATTTCTGGTGGTCACACTTCAGCTTCCAGCAGCTCCTCTCCTTATGTACAAGCTTTGTTTCACACTGCTGAAACATAGAAGGCTCTTTTGATGGGACTTTATAACCAGTGATCCAGATCGGACAGCCCGCATACCATGAACCGACTCTTGGCAAAGCTTTCCTGTAAACAATTTGTCCCTTGGCTTTTAGGCATACAGGAAACTTCTCATGTTTGATCTTGAGTCTGCAACTGACTTATGGTTTATTACTAGCCTTACACTCCCCGAACAGGCAAGTCACTCATTGGGGTATCTCTCTAAGGGAAGGTTAATGGGCTTGGAAGTTGGAAAAAATTCTCCTGGATTTTTCTGTCATCATACATCCTATTATTCTCTCTATCAATGAGCTCTTTGTTTCTGAGGAGAAAGTTATGGTATTAAATTATACAGTGAAGCAACTGCTTGGTCTCCAAAGAGTCTGGTTTGTTTTAAAACACTCTAATAGAAATGCCTTAAAGAGGCATTCCTCCCTGATGCTCATTGCCTATACTTAAACTAGACAATGCCTGCTCTCTTCAGTGTGAGGCATGGCTTTTATCTCAGTAACCAAAGATGGTGGCAGCACTTTCAGATAGGATGAACTAATCACCCTTTTCTCTGAGCCATTGAACCTGGATGAAAGGAGGCTCACACCACAGGCCTCCCACTCCTGCACACTTTGCTACGTGCTATCCGTACTGTTCCTCAGTCAGCACAATGCAATCAGTGTGGCTGTTTTTCAGCAGGACCTCCAGGATCCAAAAGGAGGAAAATCCATTTCGCAAAATGTACAGCTTTAGCAAATCCTCTGTAAACTCCCAAATGGGAGGAATGGGATGCTTTTTGTTGACACAGTGATTAAAAGTCTGGTACTTTAAGAGCTTTTTTGTTTTCTCTGTTGCCTTTCATTGATTTATGTATGTGGGTGTGTGTTACCAAAATAATAAGGTTAAGGTAATTAAGATGATGAGGACTGCTTATTTAGGGAGAAATAGAGGTGTAATCATCAACCCTGTCAGGTCACTTTTTTCTTATATTTAATGACATTACACTCACAAAGGTTAATGAATGTTTTTGAATTTTTGTGTGATAAACCAACATGAAGTGATGCATTATTGTGAAGTGAAAGTAATTCATAGTTTGCACATCTACAGATGTCAGTACATCTATTCTTCTTTGAAAAACATTTCTCTGTCCATCAGATTGGAACATCTATGAAGATTAACTTTTAATTAAAGAGAACCATCCTCACAACATCATCCACCTCTTACTCTTTGGATTGTGCGTTCATGGTGACATGTAGTTTTCTGTATCAGTATCTCATCTGATCAGAGCACCATCTTCCACATGTTTGTCTGCTCTATATGACGTATGACGAAGTGGAACCAAAACTTGTCATGCCTTTTTAAAAATTAATGCTTTTCTTTTTGCTACTCAACAGTATTTTTGGGGTACCAGCAAAACGGTTTTATATCAGGAGATTCTCCCACCTGAGCTGTGGATCGCAGCAGCTCCTCCAGAGTTACTGTGGGCCTCTTGGCTACTTCTGTATTTAATGGTCTCCTTGCCCAGCCTACCGGTTTAAGTGAACAGTTGATCTCCAGAAAGCCTCTGAAGCCTTCATAGCACAGATTTGCAGGAAGGTTAAAGCGTGTACAGATGGACTCCATTTACTATTTATTTGACTTTTAAAGCCAATTGCTGCCACCCGATTTTGTTAAGTGGTGTTGAAGTAAAGAGGGGTAAATAGAAATGTGCACCATATTTATCAGAATTTCATGTGGAAAAATCCTACGTGTGTAATTTTCCTATCAGTTCATAAATCTTTTCTGGCCAGTCACATAAAATCCCAATGTACACTTTGAAATGTTTTATTATGATGCGATAAAATGTGAAGTTCAGGCAATATGAATTCTTGTGCAAGGCAGCATATATATAAATAGTGTTTTATTATTATTTTATGTTAAATCCACAAGTTGCAAAGAAGCCAATGTCGTCTTGCAGTCTGTGGTCTCAGTTGTTGTGAGGCTGGGCATTTTGGAAACCAGCTTAATTAGTCGCACATTTAAAGAAGGGATATACCACAGCACAGCAAACATCTGTTTTTCTTGCTTCATTGATTTAATTTGTCCTTCTCCTCCATCTTGTAGTTTCAGGCCTCTATCATTTCACCACAAAAGTTTTTTTCCCATGTGTTCAGAGTTCTGGAGCTGTTTGCAAATACCTCTAGATTATTTGCCAGGTTCTGATATTAGATTCAATGCTCAAAGTGATACTGAAGTTTTAAAATTGCACATCCCATCTTTTAATTCTTTTTTTTTAAACACAAAGTCCAGTGTGTGGTATGGGGAGTCAGAATGCAGTGTTGGAAGTTACAATAGAGGTGTCCTTTGTGTGTTTTTGAAAGGACTCCAATTTGCTCAATGTCTTGTTTTTCTCCAGGTTAAGGGCCCTTGACTTTGTGATAGAGACTTCCTCCACTTAGACAATTTAAGGGCCAATCAATCAGCCAGTTAAACCTTTTTTTTTCTTAGCAAGTAGTCGAGGAATGGGTGAGGATGGCCAGGGGACTGAAAGCAAGCAGTCACGCTGATTGAATGAAACAATAAGCTTTGTGACGGGGGCTTAGGGGCGCAGACAATGACTTCTCCAGTTTCGTCGTCCTCGTTAACCACTGAAAAGGAACCAACCTTTTGTGATAAGACTGGCAAAGGTAGCTACATATGAAATGGGCCCAGGAGCCAGAAAAAGAGGAAGTGGTCCTCTCTGTATCCATGGGTGGTCTTTTTGTCTCTCTCCATGCACATATGGACTACATGGTGCATAATTGATGACAAACAACTTGCGTATAATCAGAGAAACTGACCAATCACGCTAGACCCTAAATAGGACAGCATGCAACATACATTACTCAATATTTCATGTGCTATAATGAGTAATTTGTAGTGAATTTGTCTCCATTTCTCACAACTAAGCCGCTGTCAAATGTGATGTTTTAGGGCATCTTGGAATCCACTCAGAAGTATTATCAGCGGGAGGAGCCTGTCTGTCAAATAAAACCGATTCAGTAATCTGTAAAGAAAGTGTGTGGTCCGAAGCATCAGGACATTGTTAGCTACTGTAGTTCCAGTTGTGGATGAATGTTGTTTTATTGAGGTAATGAAGGCAAAGAAGGCTGTTTGTATTCAAAAGATGGCTGTTATGTCTATCAAAATCAAGGTTAATTTTCTTTTATCAATAGAATATTGATCACATTTAGAAGACGACTACATTCATCCATAACTGAAAATGGCTAGGTACCAAAGAGGCACCAAGCTGAGCCCTTCCTGCAGGTCTTTGTACCTGTGAACTGTCTTGAATGTGTTCTCTTGTAAGGTCACACTTGTGAGGCGTTGAGCGAATGACCTCTGCTCCACTGTTTCTCTTCCTTTTGTGGATGCTGCTAATCCTCTCAAAGGAGGTGTCTTTGTAACACAGTGTCCACGGGAACAGACGAGAGTGGGTTTTATGGTATGCTGCATCCCACATTAAGGATTTGTTTCAGTGAAGATTAGGCACCAGATGGGGCTTGAGAAGGGGGGTGGGGGAGTGCTGCTGCAAAAAAATGCCCTGGTTAGCTGCCAACAATCTCTTGTATCTTGAGTGGGGGAACTCGCATTCCCCTGGTTGTCGCTTTGTCATGCTGCCTGCAGTGACTCTGAGAGACTTCTGACCTTTTACTGTGGAGCTGCATATTTTTTTTTCACTTAAAGCTTTTTAGGAATGTCTCATTAGTTTGATCTCTCACAGCTGGGTGTAGCATTGTTCTAAAATATTTGGATCATATTGAAACTGCGTAAGTTAACCTGACCGCTCAGGGACTCTTATTTCGTCTTGTGTATCATCGATTACTTTCACCCTATTAAAATCCCCCCCATCATATAATCAGTGGAAAACTAAACTGATATATTAGTTGCTTTGTATAGCTGCTTAGTCCTGGAGGAATAGAAATGATCAGTGGTGGATTTGCAATGTAGTTAAGTTGTTGTTCCCGATGGAATCAGGTTTATGTTAACAAATGTGACAAAAATACATTTTATTAAGGAATTTTATTTGAAGTTAGGTTTTAAAATGACTGTTAAAGACACTAAAAACAAATCAATATTGTTTGGATTTAGGGTTGATAGAGCCGTGCAATAATATGAAATGTTGAACTTTTTCACATTTTACCAAAACCTTTATGGATTTAATTAGGAACTTATTCCTAATAAAATAGACTTGCACACAGTGGCTCATAATTTTCCAATGGAAGAGAAATCCCTTACAGGCCTTGTGGGGGACATAACATGTAGAAGAATTCAGTTTCGGTCTCTGATGAGACCGAAATTGAATTTTCCGTCCTGATGCAAAATTTTGTATGTAGCATCATGCTGACTTGTTGGACAGAGTTGATTGACAGAGCTAAATATCGGACAATCCTAGAAAGAAAAACACATGTTGAAGGCTGTAGAATGCTTGAGTCTTTGATGAAGGTTAATTTTCCATCTGTACAACAACCCTAACCAAGCAGAAAAAGTTGTATAGTTCATAGTCTGGCTGCTGGATGGTCTAAATTGCCAGATAGGCATTCAGGAAGTTATTTGAAGTAAAACAATTTAGCTAATAATATGTTTTAACTTGTTTGAGATGGTTGTGCAACTCAAAATGGGAATTATTAATCAATGCATCCTCAGCAACATTGACTGCAAAAACAAATGAAACTACAAAAATCTGTAGCATAAGGTGTTTATCTATCTTGCTTCTGTATTTCCTTTTAGAGACTAGTAAAACAAAACTTGAAAGCTTAAATTCTTTTGTAGCTGTAAGCCTTTGTGCCACTCAGAGATAATCAGTAACCCCAATTTGACCTCCCTTTGGATGCAGCTTTGTTTATCAGTTCTCAATGTGATCTGATCGTATTTGAAATTCCGCTCAATTGGCAATAAAAAATTAGTCTCATTGGGTCCATTTCATGTAACTTTTTCTGTAGATGCTTGTTCCACATTTGGACAGATCAGTGGAAACATTGAGTCTACTGCAATCAGGATGTTGCCTGAGGGCATGAGACAGCATTGATTAAATAATGAGTTTTTATTCTGTCTGTGTGAAAAGCAAAGCGCAAACTAATCTCACTGAGTTTATTCAAAGAGAACTTAGAAATCTGATGCCTTCCCTCAGACCATACAAGGCCAGTAAAATGGGATTAGAACAGGCAGTGCCCAGTAAAATGATTACCCATCCTGCATCTGATTAGAGATCATGAACAGAAATACATCTGGCAGATGAAGGTTATTTAAGGTGACTTTCTACCAACTCTCTAAGTATCATCAAAGAACAGATTTCCATCCTCACTCCCAATAAATAAATTGACTTTGCCACTTCTTTCCAATAAATGTTCACAGGTGGGAATAGCAAGGATGGGATGGAAGAGATGCAACATAAATCCTCCCTATGTATGGAGGCAGACTCAAGAACAAATGTATTATGCAAACAGGCTGTCATGTCTAATGGAGTTATAAAGATTTATGAAATGGGAAAGTATAACACCCCTGAGGAAAATTCACATAGAGCCTCTCAGCTTTGATCTGCCTTAGATTCTTTAAATTTCCCATTTAAACCAACATGGACAACCCTTGGAGATTTATGGAGACAGGTTTCCTTGTTCCATAAGACGGACGGTTGAGCTGTACCTACCCTGCAGCAGTAAGATTTTTACCATGTAATTCACTCAGTCACGGTTGTAGTTAATCAGTCATTGTGGTGAGGACTGATTACACTGATTTGTAACAAACGGCAAGAATGTGGTAATAATTTAGGCATTTGGGGATTTATTTGAACCATGCTTATTTTCACGGTGGAGTTATAATACAATGTCTTCAATTATTTTTAAAAACAAGAAAGTTTGAAACTACTGAGAAGTTTTTAGATCCAAGTCAAAATTATGCATATATTCTCAAGTATATGCAGATGCCTGAGCTAATATTTGTCTGAATCACCCTGAAGTTGCAGACAATCCAAACACTTTTTGTAGACATAAACTAGCTTCAGACATAATTCTGGTTTTTTATTTGACCCATCATCAGAAAATACTGGACTTCCTTCAAATTGGCTGGTTTCTTTGGACAGACTGTTTTTAAACGAAGTCCATAATTTTTTAAAGACATAAATCAATAAGGTTGAAGTCCGGGCCACGCCAGAAGCTTAGTTTCTGGTTTATCCATTCTAGAGTCAGTTCTTGTGTGCATTTCAGATCATTCAACATTATTCTACCCACATTATGCAGTTCACCAGCACCTCTGGCAGTGAAACACACCCTCAACATGATGCTACCACCATCATGCTACCTGCATGGTAGGGAGGATCACTTTGCTTCCTCAAAACATGCTTCTTGCCATTCCGACCAAATCAGAGGCATAAAGCTTTTCTCCAGAAGGCAATTTACTTGTCAATGTGGGCAGCTGAAAATTTCAGAGGTGCTTAAATGTCAGTTTTAGAGCAGGTGCTACTCTCCCACCCATGCAGTCTTTGGTTATGTAAAACCTAACTGAGCACAGTTCATGGCAGGCTTGAACCTTGGAGGTTTTCTAGGCTGTCCATGAACATCTAACCAATTTCCTTTTATCTGAAAGTGACAGCTTGGATCAAATGTTCGATACCTAGACTTAGGTAGATGTTTTAACAAGACAACGATTTATGTATAATTTTACATACTGACAATTTGTGGGCCATGTTTAAAATGAATAAACCCAGCTTAATCTTAACTACCGATTTATTGTTTTTTAAAGGACATTTATTTATATATATTTTAACAATGTATGCATGTTTTTGACCTTGGTTGAATAAATAAGACAGCAACTGTAAGCAGGTTTTAAGCTGTTACAATCAATCATGTCTAAATCTGATCGTTTTAAATGTTAACAAGCCTCTTCGTGTGACAGAGGTCTGTTTTTACCCTAAAAGCCAAGAGATGAATTCTTTCTACATTGGTTAGTGTGAACAGAAAAGAGTCCAGGTTTCTTCTAAGACAGGAATTAACTGGCTGATAAGTCTCTGTTAGAAAGCGGTCAGCGTTTGAAGGCACAGATGTCGGCGTATCATGAAAACAGCCAGTTGTCTTTGCTTCACTCAAACATTTCTCTCTCGTCTCCTCTTGCACCTTGTCTGTCCACACGTGCTCACGCAGCGTTGTGTAGCTATGGAGTCTGCTTCAATGGGGGCCAGTGTCGGGAAGGATCTAACCAACTCTGCGACTGTCCTGCAGGATTCAATGGGCCACGCTGTCAATATGGTAAGTAGACATTCATATTAAGAGCTCATGCTACCTCTTCATTTTGTAATTTACAACCACACATTTCAGAGTGTTTTGTGGCAGACCAACTCAAAGTTGCAGAGAAGCAGAATTCTTAGAACTTTAGATCGCTCTGGTTATCCAATGTCCACAATGGAAAATGCACGGGACAGCTTCACATCCAACAAACCATGACATGATCAGCTGATGTGACAGATTGGCATTAAGCGCTTTAGCCAGAGAAGCATTCAAGAGCTCGTTGATAATCCTGGAGGAGCTGCAGACATCCACAGCTCAATTGGGAGAATCTGTTGAGAGAACTATTGATTCATTCCACTAGTCAGCTCTTTATAATAGGGTGGCAAAAAGAAAGTCATTTTTGACAGCGAGCCATAAGATATCACATTTGAAGTTTTCTAAAAACAATTCAGGAAACATAGTAAGTATAAAAATTAAGTTGTTAATGCTTTCCTTTTAGTAGGGAGAAAAGAGTTGGTGGTGAGAAACTAATAGAAATGGCAAAGGCAATTGTTAAAAGATTGTGCTTCAATTGTCATGAGATCTGATGTGTGTGATGACGAAAAAGCTTTCTATTTTAGAGTCTAGAGATGGCAGCATGCTTTGCATCAGGAAAGGGATGAAAGCATGCTGCCAGACCTATAATAATCTCTGATGCTCAAGAGCTGCTATCCTGCAACTTTGGAAAGGCCCAGTGAAAGTCCAGATTACTATCCGATTGAAAACTTGTGGTCAAACTTGAAAGTTAATACTAAAAGGTGTTATCTATGCAGTCTGAGTTTAAACGTCTTTGCAAAGGGGAATGAGATTTCTGTGTTCAGTCTCATATTCATATATTCATATACAGTTTCCTACAAAAGTAATTCTATTATTGACTCTGATAGACTGAATAGATCACCCACTTTCTGACTATTATTAGTAAAAATTAAAACGTGTAAAAACAATGTAAGATTTTTTTTGTTTCTTCCATTTAGCAATTACGTAGGTCTCACATAAAATATATGTAATTTTTATTGAAGCTTGTGATTATTCACATGTTTGTGGGTATGAACACCTTTGGAAGACTGTTTACTTTTTAATATTAACTCAAAGGATTGCAAAAAGAAGTTAGCATTCTTGGGCCTCATGAAAACTTTTCAGACAAGCATTCAGAGTGATCAGCAGATATTATCTGCATCTGGAATCATGATCCTTTGCAGCTACTGGATTGTTTAGGTGTTGAAAGGAATCTTCCCATCAGCAGTTGGCTTCCCCACCAGAAAAACAAGCATTTTATCAGCAACTCCATTGTTGAGCTTACACAGCTGAAGTTAAACAGTGGAAGATTTTGCTGTTTTTCAGATAACTCCACACGACAGGAAATTCCTTGTAGTGTCAACTTTCTTTCTTTTTTTTTTAAGCAGAAATATGCAGATCAGCCTCAAAGTAGACAGTGGAACATCACAGTATTAGAGGAACGTAAAGACTCTTTTTGTTGAAATGCTATAAGCTGACTATGAACTCTGTTGTCCTAATTCACCAACTTTTTCAGCTGTGATTCCTCTCCCCCTCCTGGTAATACCTGTACATAGCTTAAATGACAGACTTAATAGTAAGCAGAGGATTTGTGGAAACACACACTACTGATCTCACCATAAGATGTTGATCATCTTTAAGAGCATTTTCTTCACACACAATGTATTTTCAGTACAGAATGATAAAAGTGGATGCAAAATGCTGCCGTTCATGGACCTAAATTTTAACCCTTTTTTTTGCAACCCCTAGCTTTGATGGTTAATTTTCCTGATTACAACTGTTAAACACGATATAGTGTACTAAAGTCTTGGGGCCGTCAATTGAAACAAGTAGAAAAAGATTCAATGTGTTACAATTACAATTATTGTGTGATACACCTTTCACTTTGCTTGTAATTGTGAATGCATTTAGTATAGTATAGTATAGTATAGTATAGTATAGTATAGTATAGTATAGTATAGTATAGTATAGTATTGTATTATCCTCATCAAATTAATCTCAACATTTGCAAAATGTTTACACCAAAACATACAACTGCATCTTTCCTCACTTGTACAAAAACGTTTCTATGACTTGCAATAGTGCTGGGAGAAACTAAGTACATCATTGTACTTTATGATTCAGCCACTTGCAAAGCAATTTATAGAACAGCAATAACTTTAAATGGTCTTTTTCTTTAAGTCTCTCAAGTTGTTGTGGAGGAACTTTGGTCCATTCAGTTTATTGTGGTTTCCATACATTCGTCTCTGCACAGTTCTTTCAAGGGCGGCCAACCACAGCATTCAAATCAGCATTCAAGTACTGGACTTTAACTGGGTTATTGCAAATCTTTGATTCTTTTGATTTTCATCTATTCCGGTGTAGGAATCTGTTTATTGCCTTCTTTTAGATGGGGACGTTTTGTCCGGTAGATGGTCATTTAAAAGGTTCCACAAAGAGGGGAAATGTCCCTGTTCTCATTGTGAAAATGTGCTGTGGCTCCAGTTTTTGCCATTTTCTTTTAAGGATCACATGCTTAAAAGACTGGGAAGAGTTGCTTCTAAGATATTTGCTGATGTCTCTTCTTGTTGACAATGGGTTAACATTGTGGAAACACACAGGACCATGACTATCCAAACCATTAAACTCCCAAAATTTCTATTTTATTAGAGGTAGTCATCTTTCCAGATTAATTTAATCACAAACAATCATTTTGCATCTACTGGCAGCTACTTTACCTCTTAAAAGCTATAAAAGCAGCAAACCTGGGATTGTACGGATAGGAAGACAGAAAGTTGGTGTAGTGCTGAAATCTGGGACTCAGTTTCCTGGTTTTTGATGTTAAATCAGCAGCTCTTTGTAAAGTAATGTAAGGTCCATTACTTTGATTCCAATCTGCCTTTTGAGTGATATCCACGCAGCCATCATGACTCCCGGCCTTCCTGCAAATGTGGGTCTAACATAGTTCTTCTACAGTCTGATATATCAATGATGGTGCCCTTAATGTTAATCAGTGCAAAAGAACCCCCGCACCTTGATCCTTTCAGTACTGGAACCTTTTATTGCCCTCTAATTAGGCCCAGACTATGCTAGTGGAGCGGCAACACTTGTGACAAGAGTTCAGTCTTCGTAAAAATAAACCACAGCTGCTGCTTTTTTTTGGCTCTGCATGTGCCAAATACAGGTCATAGTAAAGAGTTATTAGGATGAGGCTAAAAGAAGCAGGTCGAGTGTAAAATGGCTAAAGCCACACCTCTTTGATAGATAACTGTTTGTTTTTATATGTCTTTGTCCTGGATCGAATTTGTGGTTCAATATTTATGAAGATCAATTTTGCGGTCATAGACATCTAATTTTACTGCTACTTTTACTTTCTGAAGTCCTGCGGCTCAATCACTTTGGCAGACGTACAGATGTTAGCATGCTCATCGTCCCCTGATGCCAGTTTATTCCAGTTGCGGTCTCTGTGCTTTACACAACTGTCAGTCCCTCCTTGTTCATCTGCTGTCATGGTTAAGTAAAACCTGAAGCCGCAGTGGTTGAGCACGAATGTTTGCAGTCAAACATTCACTCATCACTTAAGCTCTTAAGGCGTTCTCTGAAATTCCGCCCCAGTTGCATGTAGTAATATCCCATCGCAACCCATTTGATGTGGTTAGTCCATGTTCATGCATAACAGCTGGGGTGTGTTTACACCAGTCAAAGGGGTTAATTAGTCTCCTGCACACAATAGTTGTCTGAAACTCTCATGTGTTTTGCTTTCTTCCAGCAATGCGCTGCAATGATGCATAAGACAATAATTACTTTTTTGTTTTTTTCAGTTATTGTGCCTTAACTCTGTAGCACAGACTTTTTTATTTCACACGATAAATCCCATAATTCATGGAGATTTTTTGAGGATAAACCATCTTCGGTCATAGAGTTCAAGATTAGCTTAGCATTAGCTACACACTAACTTTGATAATTTTGCAACTATTTTTAAAAAATGTAAAATTTGAGAGTTTTATAACTTGGTTTAAAGAGCGGAGCTACTTACGATTAGTTGAGGGAAACATTAACCATCAGATGTTTGTGAGATTCTCAAACTAGATGGTTACCAGCAGCCTGAGGCAGGATGTATCCATGCTTTCATGTTGAGGCCAAATTCTGACCCTGTCATCTCAATGTTGCACCTGAAATTGATTTTCATTGGGCCATCTGTTTTTTCAATTGGTTAGTATTCTGCCACAGTAGCCAATCTGCTTCAAGGTTCAATTGGCAATGCATTCAGGCCTTTTATTACACATATCTTGAGTGGATATTTGAACTATTGTTTCATTTCTATCATATTAAATCACCCCACCCATTCTCCCCTAACATCAAGGCCTTTTTTACACCAAACTACTTAGGAGGGCAACAACCCAGCAGCAGGACCGCTACCTCCGCCTTTGTGCAAGAAGGAACAGGAGGAGCACTGCCAGAGCCCTGCAAAATGACCTCCAGCAGGCCACAAATGTGCATGTGTCTGCACAAACGGTTAGAAACCGACTCCATGAGGATGGTATGAGGGCCCGACGTCCACAGATGGGGGTTGTGCTCACAGCCCAACACCGTGCAGGACGCTTGGCATTTGCCAGAGAACACCAGGATTGGCAAATTCGCCACTGGCGCCTTGTGCTCTTCACAGATGAAAGCAGGTTCACACTGAGCACATGTGACAGACGTGACAGAGTCTGGAGACGCCGTGGAGAGCGGTCTGCTGCCTGCAACATCCTTCAGCATGACCGGTTTGGCAGTGGGTCAGTAATGGTGTGGGGTGGCATTTCTTTG
>NC_045691.1:32205200-32271691 GCF_003331165.1 Xiphophorus hellerii | reverse complement strand
GAGGGCCGCACAGCCCTCCATGTGCTCACCAGAGGTAGCCTGACTGCCATTAGGTACCGAGATGAGATCCTCAGACCCCTTGTGAGACCATATGCTGGTGCGGTTGGCCCTGGGTTCCTCCTAATGCAGGACAATGCTAGACCTCATGTGGCTGGAGTGTGTCAGCAGTTCCTGCAAGATGAAGGCATTGAAGCTATGGACTGGCCAGCCCGTTCCCCAGACCTGAATCCGATTGAGCACATCTGGGACATCATGTCTCGCTCCATCCACCAACGTCACGTTGCACCACAGACTGTCCAGGAGTTGGCGGATGCTTTAGTCCAGGTCTGGGAGGAGATCCCTCAGGAGACCATCCGCCACCTCATCAGGAGCATGCCCAGGCGTTGTAGGGAGGTCATACAGGCACGTGGAGGCCACACACAATATTGAGCCTCATTTTGACTTGTTTTAAGGACATTACATTAAAGTTGGATCAGCGTGTAGTGTTATTTCACTTTAATTTTGTGTGTGGCTCCAAATCCAGGCCTCCATTGGTTAATAAATTTGATTTCCATTGATTTTTGTGTGATTTTGTTGTCAGCACATTCAACTTTGTACAGAACAAAGTATTCAATGAGAATATTTCTTTCATTCAGATCTAGGATGTGTTATTTGAGTGTTCCCTTTATTTTTTTGAGCAGTGTACATCTTAGCCACCAGGGAAGCCTTGGCCAATTATACCTTTTAATAAAAGATTGGCATGCCAATGAACTGTAAGCAATATCCCAAACTTTTAAATGATTAAAACAACATTAACTGATAGGTTTTTATGCTAATTACAAATATAAATACTTAGGACTGTGAGAATCTATGGTCTGCTCTTGGAGTGTGTGTGCCTTTAGCAGCAGGAAGCAAGCCGAATTGGGAGACAGATGGCCTGGAGATAAGAGTGACACCTAACAGGAGAGTACATCAAAGACTAAGGGTCAAAGTTTTATGACCTAGAGGGACATGAGAACTGAAGTTTACAACCCACAGGAGGACGGGAACTGACCCAGAGTATCTCGGGAACTGGAAATGCAGGATGGCACCATTGTTTAAGAAGAGACTCTGTGTTGACAGCTGTGTTTGTGTTTGCCGCTCCTTCTATGCAAATGATTTGTAACTTAAACCACGCCTCAATGTAATAAATATGCAATTGCAAAGGAGCATGTTAGAACTGGTCCGAAGACAGAGATAAGGAGTTGTCCCTGGGCAGAGTTCTTCGTTCAATTGTAAGAAATTTAACCGTCTCTCTGTGTTCTTATTTTTGTCCAGCGAGAATGTAAGGTTATAGATCTGACATTAACCAGTATACCTCTACATAATGGTATTCACTAACTCCCTAGTACAAAACTAAAATAAAATTGAAAAGACTGGTAGACCATAATGATAAGCCATATGTAATTAGAAGGATCAGGATGGATCACTGTACCGCCAGTTGTCCAGGAACCAGCATGGATCCTATTCACTGTCTCTGGAGAAGTAGACCTGATGGCAATCACGAATATAAATCATCTTAACCATCCATTTTGCTATGGATTCTGACTCTGTGTTAATGATCACTGGTCGTTGACATCTGTTACTCCCGTTGTGCCAGGCTGTTGATAAATTTAAAGGCTTCGTTGGTGGAGTCGAAAAAGCAGGTTCCTCCAACGTCTGGTTGGACCTTCTGACAAGCAGGAAAGATGAGGTAGCAGGGAATGTTTCTTGCTTCAATTGCTTGCAGCACGGAGATGAGCTGTCTGCGGCGTCTGGCTAATTCTGGACTCATATCAGGGAAAAAGTTCATTTTTATGTTGTCGAAGCAGACATTCCCTCTCTTTTTAGCCAAAGCCAAAATCTTCTCTTGGGATGGGTCTCGGGGTGGTACGAGATGGTTCACCTGGTCTAGACTCCATAGTCACGGTCATGTGTGCTCATTCAATTTCCACCTCCACCAGCTGAACTGCTGTGTCTGGGACGCCAGCTCCCAACACCTCCGGTATCCAAGTTGTGAAGAATTTCACAGAGTCCGTTCCCTCAGAGCCTTCTTTTAGTCCCAACACGAATATTATTTTGCCTGCTATAATTTTCAAGCTGGTCAATTTTCTTTTTAAGGAACTCGTCACCTTTCAGCTGCTTCGTCAGCTGTTTCAGCTCGAATACATCGTCCTCAGTATCACTGATTTGATTCTCAGCCTCTGCTACCCTTGATAGCACTTTATCCAACGTAGCTTTCACTCCATTGATAGAAGTTTGGAGCTGTGCCGAACTCAAGCCAATTTTCTCAGAAAGACTCTTGTTTAATTCACGTATTTCCTTGAGTACACTTAAGAGTATTCCCCCGGACTGGACATCTTCCGCTTCATCCGGAGTTGAATTTATGTCCCGAGCCGCTATGTCACTCTCGCCTTGGCTAGAGTTAGCTTTAGCCACCACTTCCTTGCTAGCAACAGATTTTTCATCCTTCTTATCTTTCTTTCGGTCTTTGTTTTGAAGTCGTGAATCCATTCCACACCACTTGCATTTTATAAGTATAAAACGACGTACTTTACCCAGTACACGATTTGGTTTAGCATTGCTTTTTAAAAAAAAATCATATTAACGGATAAGTTAGAGAGCGCGCAGGTCAGGTACATCTGCTCAGTTACACTGCATCCCCGGAAGTCATATCACAACCTTCCTAAAAAAAATAATCAGAGTAATTTTTGCCACCAGGGATTTTTTTGAAGAAGGTCCTGGGTTCCTCTCCTTGGGCTGCCACCTTATCGTGGTGGAGGGGTTTGAGTGCCCCAATGATCCTAGGAGCTATGCTGTCTGGGGCTTCATGCCCCTGGTAGGGTCACCCAAGGCAGACAGGTCCTAGGTGAGGGACCAGACAAAGCGCAGCCCGAAGACCCCAATGATGGATAAGAACATTGGACTTCGTGTTCCCTCGCCCGGACGCGGGTCACCGGGGCCCCACTCTGGAGCCAGGCCTGGAGGGGGGGCACGATGGCGAGCGCCTGGTGGCCAGGCTTTTACCCATGGAGCCCGGCCGGGCTCAGCCCTAAGAGGAAACATGGGCCCCCCCTCCCATGGGCCCTCCACCCGTGAGAGGGGCCAAAGGGGTCGGGTACGTTGTGTGATGGGTGGCGGCCAAGGGAGGGGACCTTGGCGGTCCGATCCTCGGCTGCAGAAGCTGGCTCTTGGGACGTGGAATGTCACCTCTCTGGTGGGGAAGGAGCCGGAGCTAATGTGTGAGGTCGAGAGGTTCCGGCTAGAAATAGTCGGTCTCACCTCGACGCATGGCTCTGGTTCTGGAACCAGTCTCCTTGAGAGGGGCTGGACATACTTCCACTCTGGAGTTGCCCAAGGTGAGAGGCGTCGGGCAGGAGTGGGCATACTTGTTTCTCCCCATCTCGGCGCCTGTACGTTGGGGTTTACCCCGGTGAACGAGAGGGTAGCCTCCCTCCGCCTATGGGTGGGGGGACGGGTCCTGACTGTCGTTTGTGCTTACGGGCCGAACGACAGTTCAGATTACCCACCCTTTTTGGAGTCCTTAGAGGGGGTACTGGAGAGTGCTGCTCCTGGGGACTCCCTTGTTCTGCTGGGGGACTTCAACGCTCACGTGGGCAATGACAGTGAGACCTGGAGGGGCGTGGTTGGGAGGAACGGCCCCCCCGATCTGAACTCGAGCGGTGTTCTGTTGGTCAGATCTGGCAGGCCCAAACGTGTTGTAAGGGTCTGCTGGGAACATCTGGCAGAATCCCCTGTGAGACAAAGCTTTAACTCCCATCTCCGGCAAAACTTCGAACTCGTCCCGGGGGAGGTGGGGGACATGGAGTCTGAGTGGCCCATGTTCCGTGCCTCCATTGTCGAGGCGGCCGATCGGAGTTGTGGCCGCAAGGTTGTCGGTGCCTGTCGCGACAGCAACCCTCGAACCCGTTGGTGGACACCTTCGGTGAGGGATGCCGTCAGGCTGAAGAAGGAGTCCTATCGGGCCTTTTTGGCCTGTGGGACTCCGGACGCAGCTGATGGGTACTGGCGGGCGAAGCGGCATGCGGCTCGGGTGGTTGCTGAGGCAAAAACTCGGGCGTGGGAGGAGTTTGGAGAGTCCATGGAGAAAGACTTCCGTACGGCTTCGAGGCGATTCTGGTCCACCATCTGGCGTCTCGGGGGGGGGGGGGGGGAAGCAGTGCAGCAGAAACACTGCTTATAGTGGGGATGGTGTGCTGCTCGGGACGTTGTGGGCCGGTGGGCAGAGTACTTCGAAGACCTCCTCAATCCCACCAACATGCCTTCCATTGGGGAAGATGAGCCTGGGGACTCTGGGTTGGGCTCTCCAATCTCTGGGGACGAGGTCGCCGAGGTGGTTAAAAAGCTCCTCGGTGGCAGGGTCCCGGGGGTGAATGAGATCCGCCCGGAGTTCCTTAAGGCCCTGGATGTTGTAGGGTTGTGTTGGCTGACGCGACTCTGCAATATCGCATGGACATCGGGGGCAGTTCCCCTGGATTGGCAGACTGGGGTGGTGGTCCCCCTGTTCAAAATGGGGGACCGGAGGGTGTGCTCCAATTATAGAGGGGTCACACTCTTAAGCCTCCCTGGCAAGGTCTATTCAGGGGTCCTGGAGAGGAGGGTCCGTCGGATAGTCGAACCTCGGATTCAGGAAGAGCAGTGTGGTTTTTGTCCTGGTCGTGGAACACTGGACCAGCTCTACACCCTCAGAAGGGTCCTGGAGGGTGCATGGGAGTTCGCCCAACCGGTCTGCATGTGTTTTGTGGACTTGGAGAAGGCGTTCGACCGTGTCCCTCGGGGAGCCCTGTGGAGGGTTCTCCGGGAGTATGGGGTACCGGGCCCTTTGATACGGGCTGTCAGGTCCCTGTATGACCAGAGTCAGAGTCTGGTCCGCATTGCCGGCAGTAAGTCGGGCTCATTTCCGGTGAGAGTTGGACTCCGCCAGGGCTGCACTTTGTCACCGATTCTGTTCATCACTTTCATGGACAGAATTTCTAGGCGCAGCCAAGGTGTTGAGGGGATCCGATTTGGTGGCCTTAGCATCTCATCTCTGCTTTTTGCAGACGATGTGGTCCTTCTGGCTTCATCAGGTCGTGATCTGCAGCTCTCGCTGGAGCGGTTCGCAGCCGAGTGTGAAGCGGCCGGGATGAGGATCGGTGCCTCCAAATCCGAGGCCATGGTCTTGAGACGGAAAAGGGTAGAGTGCCTTCTCGGGGTCAGGGGGGGGTGTCCTGCCCCAAGTGGAGGAGTTCAAGTATCTCGGGATCTTGTTCACGAATGGGGGAAGAAGGGAGCGGGAGATTGACAGGCGGATTGGCGCAGCGTCTTCCGTCAAGCGGGCACTGTACCGGTCCGTCGTGGTGAAGAGAGAGCTGAGCCAAAAAGCAAAGCTCTCGATTTACCGGTCGATCTACGTTCCGACCCTCATCTATGGTCATGAGCTTTGGGTCATGACCGAAAGAACGAGATCGCGGATACAAGCAGCCGAAATGGGTTTTCTTATTAGGGTGTCTGGGCTCTCCCCTAGCGATAGGGTGAGAAGCTCGGTCATCCGGGAGGGACTCAGAGTAGAGCCGCTGCTCCTTCACATCGAGAGGAGCCAGTTGAGGTGGCTCTGGCATCTGGTCAGGATGCCTCCTGGACGCCTCCCTGGTGAGGTGTTCCGGGCACGTCCCACCGGGAGGAAGTCCCGGGGAAGACCCAGGACACGTTGGAGGTACTATATTTCTCGGCTGGCCTGGGAACGCCTGGGGATTTCCCCGGAAGAGCTGGAACAAGTGGCTGAGGCGAGGGAAGTCTGGGCCTCCCTTCTGAAGCTGCTAGCCCTGCGACCTGACCCTGGATAAAGTGGTAGAAAATGGATGGATGGATAAAGCGTTCTTTAAAGTTTTTCTTAGCTTACAGTGTGATTTAATTATAGTTATTTAACAGGTGAAAAATTGGTACTTGCGAAGTATTTTTTCTAAATTGTGCCTTGCATTTATTTCACCTAATTGATGTTGTTCTTGGTTTTCATGAAGTTGTGTATCAGAAATGCGATTGAATGCTAATACTGCTGTTAATGTGCCAGTTAGTGGAAGCTGTTGCTTAGGAGCTTTAGACTACTATTATAGGAACCATTCATGTAACAAAAAACTATTTTTGCTCCATATCTTGAGCTTTTTTTGTTTTTACAACTCAGAGAAAGTTGTTTTTTTTTTTTTTTTTTAATCGCCCCGCAAGGGTTTTTTTTGTGGGCTCTAGTGTCCCTTTTTCAAAGTAGGCTGACGGGAAAGGGGGAAGGAGAGGGGTGAAGACATGCGGTAAACGTCGTCGGATCCGGGAGTCGAACCTGCGACAGCCACGTCGAGGCCACGTTGCCTCTGAATGTGGGTCGCTCTAACCCCTCCGCCACCATGGCATGCTCCAGAGAAAGTTGTTTTTAAGAATAAAGAACCCTTTTTTATTTGATATGAAGCCTAGGCGCAAATTCAAACTGGAAGACTCTTTTATCCCCACCGGGACCCGTTAATTGAAGCGACCTGCCCACAATCGTCGACCTATCAATGCCGGACCAAGCCACGTCACGTCCAATCATCGACCAAGTCCCAGCTGATAAGGACCTTCATTCATGGCGTCCTTCGCTCTCCAGCTGAGCTCAACCTGTTCAGCTGCACGCCTCAGCTCTCAGTCAGCTATCTCACCAGATCCTTTTCTTGTTTGCTCGTCCTTCCACCTCTAATGTCCGCCATAAAAGCCGCTTAGCCGCGGGCTCGGCTCCTTCTTTTCCTTCAGACGCTCCTCAGATGGAAGAAGAATTCCTCCCGGTCCAGGCCTCATTCATTCCAAACAGCTTCTCACGCCGCTCTCTCGCCGATCTGGAATCTACCGGCCCTCGCTCCTATGCCACCCACTTCACGATCCGTCTCTGGCAAGTGGACACATAATCCCACCGTCTTCATCGCATACATCCCCTGGCAGCCTTTCTCCGCCCCGGCCGAGCCGCCAAGGTCTCGCTGCTTCGATCTACTCTGCCGTTCCCTCCCAGCTCATCGTCCACCATCTTTCCATTCCACCGCCAGCGTTCATCGCACCGCCTTCCCACTGGTTCCCCGCTCTGGCTCAAATCTGCATGGCCGCTGTCAGCCCGCTCATCAGCACCTCCCATCGGACTTCCCACGCCACGCCCGCCTCGGGCTTCGGGGGTAAGATGTAGCCTTCACGTGCCTCATTCACTCTTTACAACGCGACAAAACGTAGGAACTTTATTAGTTTATCCCCTTCCTGAACTCGCAGGCCCTACTCGCATGCGCCTTTCAGGTTGCGTTCCAAACTTCATCATTCTTACATCAATTTGTTGCATTGGGGGCTTCCGCACTTCCCATGCATGTGTTCTCGCTCTTTTTCGCAGTTAAAACTGCTTATGTGATGTTTTCATGTCGTGGCCTTTTTTCTCCAAGCCGCCTTTAAACGCATCATGAGTGCTGAGACTCTCGCGCTGGGTTACCCCGAGCGCAGCGAAGGAGAGCGCAGGCGCGTTAGAACCTCGGCAACAATCAGCAAACGCAAAGAACCGTGCAAAATGTTTCCCCAAACCAACAGACTGAGGCGAATAGGGCTGTTTGATACAGGCAATCATAGCTAAAAGTTCACTCTCATAATACAGATAGCTAAAAGTTGACTCTAGTACTAAAGATGGCCAAAACGTGACTCTAGTAATTCAGTTGGCTAAAAGGTGACTCTAGTAATTCAGTTAGCTAAAAGGTGACTCTAGTAATTCAGTTAGCTAAAAGATGACTCTAGTACTACAGATGGCCAAAACGTGACTCTAGTAATTCAGTTAGCTAAAAGTTGACTCTAGTACTACAGATGGCCAAAACGTGACTCTAGTAATTCAGTTAGCTAAAAGTTGACTCTAGTAATACAGATGGCCAAAAGGTGGCTCTAGTAATACAGATAGCTAAAAGGTGACTCTAGTAATTCAGTTAGCTAAAAGTCGACTCTAGTAATACAGATGGTGATAGGTATTTTTCCTTTCGAACCTAAATAAAAGAAAGAACCACAGACAACGTATATGAATTTTACGTTGAGCTTTTGCAAAAGGAGAACGCTCTGCCAACTCTTCCTCCGAACAATCCACAGAGCATTCTGATCTGCTCTCACATGAGCTCCTGTTTTTATTGTCAAAGAAGAACAGGCAAGGGGGCAGTCAGGAAAAACAACAGAGGTCGTAAAGCTTCTAACCCAAACATCTAACAACCCAGTTCCAGATGTGATATCTGGTCAAAGGTCTGAGCCCGGTTCAAATCTCGGTCAGTACTGTCAATAAAACAAAATACGACTGCTCACAGGTAGTTACTAAATTAGGAGGTGTTCTTGCAAAAGGATTTAAGGTCTGAGAAACTTAGTTTTATCTATTTCTCGTAAAGTTGAACAGACAGTAGTGACCTCCATACACATAAGGAAGAGAACACTTTAAACAGAAAATCACAATGATCTATAGGCTGAATGTGAACTAAAGTAAGAATAAAATGATAATAAAAAAATCTCTAACATTCCCCCCTTTTTATCATTTCATTATGTGTGTAAACTTTATGCAAAAGCTAAGCATAGAAAAAAAAGAAAAGAAAAGAACCAATAAATGCAAGATTTTTTTTTTCCTAATCTAAACACAGAAAATACACAATGAATAAATGGAATATAATGCAATAAATGAAAAAAATAAAAGAAACAGCAAAAAATCAAAAGCAGTTTTCTCATCCTTAACACCACTTGTTTAACATTTTCAGTGTAGGAGTCATTCAGCAAATGAATTTATCTGTTTATTGATTACAGAACTTCATCATTGTTCAGAAAATCGTCAGAAACTTGAAACAAGTCATCTTCAGTTGTCTCATAAGATGCCTTTGCCAACTGATAGTTGATAACAGTTGTGTTAATTGTTTTAAACATTTTTCTCCGCCGTTCCAAATCCTGAATTCCCATGGAACTCCAGTATGTGTTGTGAGGCCTCCCCATCTTTTGACCTCTGACATAACTGTTCGTTTGGAGCGGGTGTGTAAATCATTCTGTGCTTTCCTGATGAACGCAATCGGGTTGATCAAAGGAACCACAGCACACAGTCCTCCCCAATTTGTCGGCAAGAACATGTATGCTTCATTCCCGCATATGAAGTACCAATCTGCCAACATCCGTGAGCCATAATCTCCTGGCACTATGGCACTGCACAGTGTTGTCTCCTGTCTCCTATTTATCTTATGCATGATGTTGAAACTCCTCTCCTGAAGCAGGTTGTCACAGTCTGGGTTTTCCTTCCAGACTTTGCAATGTGGAGTCGTCCTTTGACCCCTGCAGGCTATGCAGGTGATGTAATCCTGTGTTGGTTCGCAGTAGGTGTAAACTCTATTACACAAGTTCCAGGGCAACGTCCCTAGAAAAACATGTCCATTATTATAAACACAGTTCCCCAGAGATCCTGGTTTAGCTCCTGCTAACGAAATGATCTCTGGTATTTTCCATACAGTTTGTTGAGATGACGAAAAAGGAAGTACATCGTCTGCAAGTGAACAATTCAAAAATTGAAACAGTCCTTGCACAGCCTCTCCCATCCGGAGGTCAGCTGAATAATCCTTCTCACGTGGTCTGTCTCCCCTTAGGGGTGGGACGCGCCGTGGTCTGGTACTTAGAACATAGAGACACGTCTGTTTGTCATCTGTAATGTTACCTGGTCGGAGACCTGAGTTGTGTATGGAAACCGGCAGCTGCGCACACACATAGCAATTCACAGCATGTCCTTCATAAGCAGTTCTATTCATCAGTTTCCACCACAGGTTGGTGCTGTAGTCGTGTGGGTGGAACTCAGGCTCGCTTCCTTCTCCAAACATCAAACATACAGCAGTCACAGCACAGTAGAAGATCCATCTGGCATATGGAGTCCCCATTACTGCTCGGCGTGCAGAGATGTCAGAACCCCCAAACTAAAAGAGTGAGAATCTTAGCAGTTCTTCGCCGGGTTTGAGACAAACTAATACTATAAAGTAGAATGCCTGTGTAGCCTGGGGGCCGAAGCCCTCCTTCCTCTCTACTCCGAATTAGGGGTCCAACACTCTCTGCCGCTTACAGTGACTAAGATGTATCCAGCTGGGTCTTTCAGCAATCTTTACAGCTGTTGGTGTGGTCATCAGCACTAGGAACAGTCCTTCCCACCGTGGACTCGCCCAGTTCTTTCGTTTGATGACCTTTATGTAGACCCAGTCACCTGGCTCAAATGAAGTGGCCTCCTGTATAGAAAGAGAATCAGAAGGCAGTAAATTCACACTGGACACTTGTCACAGTCTGTGGGATGCCATGTGTTGGGATAATAGTTTTACAAATAGCCTAAGCTACTGTCAAAGCATCTGCATGCTTTGCTGGAACTATTTCAACCCATTTAGAAAAAGCATCATTTAGCACCAGACAATATTTATATGGCCCACTTTGTGAAAGTTCAATAAAATCCATATGCATATTTGAAATGGATAAGATGATTTTGGGAACCTGCCTCGTTTTGGCCTTATTTTTCCCTGAGGATTGTATTTCACACAGACTGGACATGCAGTACAAAAAATTTTAAGTAAGAATTTAAACCATACGTTGTGAAATGCTGCTGTATTATGGTTTCCATCCCCCCTGTTGACACATGGCAGCGCCCATGTGTCACAATTGCTGCTGCTTTAAATAAAGATTTTTTTTTTTTTTTAATTTTGTTTACAGTTTGGAAGAATCAAAGTTGTTGCCTGCATGAATGCTTGTTTAAGATCAACAAATCTTTTTTTTCAGCTTCTGGATTCCAAGTTATTTTGTCAGTCATGGCCATTGGGGTGCCATGAATCAAATCCTGTAAAGCCTGTGTTTTTTCAGCGTAGTGTGGAATCCAGGCTCTGCAGTAATTGCAAAGTCCGAGAAATGACATCATTTGCTTCTTAATTTCTGGTTTAGGAGCTTCAGAAACTGTCTCTTTTCTCGCTCTTTGTATCTGCTTTCCCTCAGCAGAAAGTGTGTGTCCCAAATAATTTACTTCTTCCCTGACCCACTGCAGCTTATCTTTGTTTACTTTGTTCCCTGTCTGACAGAGATGGTGCAGCAGAGCGAGTGAATCTGCTCTGCATGCTTCCTCGCTTTCAGATGCTATTAACAGGTCATCAACATAAATCAAAAGTTGACTTTTTTCTGATATTTGGAAATCAGACAAGCAGGCCATAATTGCCTCGCAAAATATGCTTGGACTGTCCGCAAAACCTTGGGGTAATCTGGTATAAGTATACCCCTAACCTCTGTAGGTAAATGCGAACCAAAACTGGGAGTCTGGGTGAATGGGTACAGAGAAAAAAGCATTGCTGAGGTCAATTACTGTGAAGAATTTATTGCTTAGTCTTAGCGAGTTTAACAACGTGTGTGGGTCTGGGACAGTTGGTGCTCTCGTTTGTACTGCTTCATTGACTGATCGTAAATCTTGAATCATGCGCCAGTCTTTTTTGTTTGCCTTTTGAACAGGAAAAATAGGCGTGTTACAAGGAGAATCTGAACACTTTTTAATGATTCCTCCTTTTAACAAACCTTCGATTACTGGTTCAATCCCGTCCAGTGCTTCCGTATTTAAAGGGTATTGTTTTACTCTAGGTCTCCAGCTAGATTTTGCTTTAATTTGCACTGGGGGAATTGACCCAAGTAACCCAACATCAGAGGGACCTTTTGTCCACATGCGTTCTGGAAGCTTAGCTAATTCAGCTTCTTCTTTTTCTGTCAAAAAAATATGTTCATGTGTCACTCAAATGCATGAACTTGAGCTGTCCCTGTAACTACTTCACAAAGTGACTGTTTCCAAACATCACAGCTGGGGCTGTAGCTCCAACCATCTTCACCTTCTTTGAAATCAGTGGCTTCAACAGCCATTTTGGTTCTGTTACCCACATCTGCCCATGTAATATTATGCGGCTTAAAAAGCGATATGTATGGGTTTGCAGGTAACTTATACAGCTCTGTTTGACTAGTCGGAAGGAGCACAGTCACAGCTGCATAAGACCTTCGGTCTGTGAACATTTCAGTCACAGCAAGTATCACAGGATTTGTTTCTAAAAACTTTTGCACATAATCATCCTGTGGATCATTTAGGATGTTCATTTTTACATGTAACTGATTATAGTTCATTTCTGTTTCAGGTGAGTCCAGCTGTCCTCGAGCTTCTCTAAGAAGCTTTCCTGGGACATGAGGATTGTCAGGCTGGCTTTAGATCATATGAACAGTAGATTTTTTCATCCTTGTGAACTGTGTACAGATCAGAATGTTTTAGTCTGACAGCTCTCATGCCATCTTGTACAGGGACTACTGCTATCCCTAATTTTGTCATTAGGTCTCTACCTAACAGATTTGTTGGACACTTAAGTGACATTACAACAGAAGCTTTTACTTTAATTCCTGTTTCAGGATCTTTAAAAGATGTGCTTTTTGACATATGTTCCCTATGTGTTTGTCCATCATAAGTGATCCCACTGTGAACTTTGAACTCCTTCTCAAACCGCAGACGAAAATCGTCTACGTCCCTCTCCAATTTTGGTTTAATTCCTGACAAATGGCTATAATTCGCCCTTTTACGGAAATTTGCTCTAACTCTCTCACACAACGGGTCCCATTGTGCTTTAAATGCATCAAGAGAGCAGGTGGGTTAGCTCCTGGAGGGTATGAAATTGGAACTAAAATATTATTATTATTAGTTTCTTTCCCTGTATAAGTTCCCCTCACTGATATTAAAGGTGCACTCGGCTGACTATCTACCGAGCCTGGTGACACTGAAACAAGGGCAGACGAATCTGCCGCAGCGGTCGGGGGAGGAGCAGTCGGCCGTACCTGCTCTCCCTGTCCCACTGAAGCATTCCGTCTGTCACTGTCTTCTGGCCTTACAAATAAGTTATTGATTCTACAAGCTTTTTGTCTTTAACCTTTTTAATTTGTTCTTTCCGGTCTATGGCTGCTTTTAACCATAATTTAGCACACCTTAGTTCATCCTCCTTTTAACCCTTTTTATCCCCCTTTTTTCTTGCTACACTACTCTCCAAAATTCCCACAATTGCTTGCCATTGATCAATTTTTAGCTTCCAATTATTTTTATATTTCTTTTTCCATTTTTTTTTTTTTTTTTTTTTTATATGTACAATGCTACCAGAAAATCTGGAATCATGTACTTTTCATCCCCTTCGGGGCCCTCAACGAGTGAGGAATTACAGGAATTTGTGTTTCCCATTGTTTAAATCTCTTGCAATTGTAGCTTAAAAATACTAGTATCGTGTGCTCTCTCAGAGAAAGTGCCGTAAGTCAGGCACTCAGTGCCTCCTGAAGAACAGGCTTCTACTCGGAGCCGAGCTCCAAGCGGTTCTTCACTTTGGATTCTAATTCCGAAGGCAGAGAGTTTTACTCCCAGAGCGAGAAACACCATTCACTCCTTCATGAACACACAGCAACAAAACAGCAAACAAAACCAATATCAGCACAGCAAATAACAAACTTCCTATTCTACGTGAGGACTTTCCTTTAAGAGGCGTCCTCTAATTAAGGAGGCTCTAAGGAGCCTGTCCTTTTGCCTTTAGTTGAACTCTCTGTCAACTGGGACTCTAACCCTTCATTATTCTTTAGTCAAATTGAATGTTAATATTTGACAAGGACTCAAACCTGTATTTCTTTAGTCAATTAATATTTGACAAGGACTCAACTGTATTTTCTTTAGTCAAATTAATATTTGACAGGGACTCAACCCTGTATTTCTTTAGTCAAATTGATATTTTGACAAGGACTCAAACCTGTATTTCTTTAGTCAAATTAATATTTGACAAGGACTCAAACCTATATGACTTAAAATTCACCTACGTTTCTGTAGTTTCGGGTTGTCCAGTCGGATCTCGTCACTCTGCCATTGGCAGACAAAGTCGGACCTACGGTCGCTGGCCCAGTGAAGAATTTGCTTCCTGGGTTTTCCTTTCCAGGTCCAATTGACTCTGGCCGTGCACGGATTCAACGCGTCTTCCTCTGCCTGACAGCGGGGGAGGTGAGAGATCCCGGGTTTCGGCACCCAAATAATGATAGGTATTTTTCCTTTCGAAACCTAAATAAAGAAAGAACCACAGACAACGTATATGAAATTTATGTTGAGCTTTTGCAAAAGGAGAACGCTCTGCCAACTCTTCCTCCGAACAATCCCACAGAGCATTCTGATCTGCTCTCACATGAGCTCCTGTTTTTATTGTCAAAGAAGAACAGGCAAGGGGGCAGTCAGGAAAACAACAGAGGTCGTAAAGCTTCTAACCCAAACATCTAACAACCCAGTTCAGATGTGATATCTGGTCAAAGGTCCTGAGCCCGGTTCAAATCTCGGTCAGTACTGTCAATAAAACAAAATACGACTGCTCACAGGTAGTTACTAATTAGGAGGTGTTCTTGCAAAAGGATTTAAGGTCAATCTGGATCTGGTCAAAGGTCTGAGCCCGGTTCAAATCTCGGTCAGTACTGTCAATAAAACAAAATACAACTGCTCACAGGTAGTTACTAAATTAGGAGGTGTTCTTGCAAAAGGATTTAAGGTCTGAGAACTTAGTTTTATCTATTTCTCGTAAAGTTGAACAGACAGTAGTGACCTCCATACACATAAAGAAGAGAACACTTTAAACAGAAAATCACAATGATCTATAGGCTGAATGTGAACTAAAGTAAGAATAAAATGATAATACCAAAAATCTCTAACAGATGGCCAAAAGGTGGCTCTAGTAATACAGATAGCTAAGAGTTGACTCCAGTAATATCTTAAGCTTGTTAACAAGTAGCCTGCAGGCTACCAATGTCGTGGTACATGTTCAGCCTCGTAGATTCATTTCGTCCTACCCGTTAAATTTTATCCTGAGCCAGGGCTGTTCTTCGCTAATAAGCAAGCTGTCCCATTTTCTCATATTTCAAGCTCATGTCCCGTCCAGCACTTTTACGCTTCATCTCTCATCTGAAATCTGCATACCATTATTTCTCAGATTATCCTGCCACTTCCTGGTTCACGCAACCTGTTCTCTAGCTCACTCAAGTTCCAGGCTCAGACGCGTTCGTTCCGTCTGGCTTCTGAACTAATCATCATAAAGCACCCTCCGGTTTCCCTTACGGATTCGTTAACACGGCCATCAGCACTTACAAGCTGCCCTGAAGCCACGGCTTTATAAAGGAACCAAACCCCCCTCATCATCGCCTGGGTCCAAGTCAAGTAGTTGCACGGCACTTTTCAACTAGCCAGCCAATCAATCAATCAAATTCTTATTGTATAGCATGTCGTAAATGGATTAACATAACTGTGCTTTAAGAGCTCAGGAAACCGTCCGATTAACGTTTACCTTGATTGGTTCCTTGTTCTCTCAAGCTGCATCAGCCGTTGTTGTAAGAGCTCACGTTCAGCGTTTTGAAGTAATCGTTAGAGGCCGTGCAGAGCTGTTGTTCAAGAGACCGGGAGCGGGTCAACGAATAAAAGTAAGTTTTCTCCGCATTCAAGCAGGATTCGTATATCCGAGCAACTTAAATCCAGGTATGTCAATCTAAAGAGTCATCATCAGGATAACGTTGTTGCGGTTTATTTGTCGTCTCGCTGCCATCTGCTGGTACAAAAAAAAAAATTTACTCCATAGCGAGTGAAAATTATAGCTTCATTTGTCTCATCTTCTGTATTTCTCGTAGACCACTCTCAGCTCTATTTAATATATTTCGAACCAGAAATCTCTCCTCTCATCCCTTACCGGATGCTCGTGGCGGCTGTAGTATTTAAAGATCTAACTCAACAAAGCTTTTTTAGCAGCAAGGTGTTTTCAGCGCAAGTGCTTTTACATCATAACAGCTCAAGAACCAAGGTCATGCATAGGGAAGCAACAAACAAAATATGATATCAAGTCAAGTTCCATCATTAACTTTGTAATTGAGTATGTTTCTAATACATTCTAAACAGGCGGGTTTTAGTCGAGATTAATCAAAGTCGCGTTTTCAGCTGTTTAAGGTCTCCCGGGAGTTGATCCAGTCCGCGGGGTTTAGATGCTGAATGCTGCATCTCTTTCTGGTCTGGTCCCGGGGTCGTAGAGCAGGCTCAAACCGAAAGACCTCATGAGCCTGGGAGGTTGATGCTTTACGGCAGATCTTCATTGTTTCGTGGTGCCCAAGTTGTTCAGTGATTTGCAAACTAACAATGGTATTTCAAAGTCAATTCTTGGGCAACAGGGAGCCAGTGTCGGGATCTTAAAACTGGCGTTTTGTGCTCCATCTTCCTGGTTTTAGCGAGAACGCGATCAGTAGCATTTCTGATCAGCTGCAGCGTTCGATTGATTTGTTGGAAAGACCCGAGAAGTCGCGTGGCAGTAACCAATGCAACTGAAGATAAACACACGGATGATGATCTAGATCTGGCGAGTCATTGCAATCCAATAAGTGCAAAAGTTTTACATAATTTATATATGGGCATATATATAAAAATCCCCAGTTCATCTTCAGCATTCTTTTCACGTAATAAGTATCTCTCCTCCGTGTTCGCAGCTTCCCTCAGTGCCAGATGAGCACTGCACGATCCACTGGTGGTGGTTGGTCAACCTCAGGCAAAAGTGCACACTCTTATGCAGCAAATGTGATGCATGTCCTTCACACCTTTATTTTCAGGTTCATTCTAGTATGATCTTGTCTTTTGCCCGTTTCCTCTAACGTCACCCTGTGAGTCTGATCCTAGCATCAGCATCCCATCTCCAGTAGCAGGCAGTTATTTTCTCACTCTAGTCTATCCATTCTCCCATCCTCTTTTCGCTATCTCAATATCCCACAGCTAGCTTCCTTCCACCAGCTAATATATCTTTCCATAGCATCCACTTTACCTTTGTTCACCTTCATCTACCATCTTCTCATCTCTTACCTCTATCTCTGCAATTATCTTCTAATTACTCCTCGAGACACAGCCTGTAAGCCCCTAGTTAGCCTAGCTCCTCCCGCCTCTAATTCTGAGCTTCGGCCCCGGCCTCAGCTCTTTTTTGGGGGATTTCATTCTCTATCAGTAATATCACTCCATAGTATCATTATTTCACCTCCGCTGGCCTTCACCTATCAGCATTCCACCTTCTCTTGCCCCGCTGTGTCCCCGCTCACCCATAGCAATCACCCTTCTCCCAGCGTCACTTCTCCCTATGCCTCGAACCATTCCCAGCTGTCCTTCAGCCATCTGCCTCTCTCCTCTAATGCCTCGCTGCGCTTCCAGCTTGCTCTTTTTCTAACCAGCTGCCCCTCATCCCTTGTCCTGTTCCTTCCTCTGCTGGTCCCTTCCATGTCATCGTTACCTCCTAAGCCCTGCCGCTACCAGCTGGCTTCTTTTTCTAGCCAGCTGCCCCGTATCTTATGCCCTGCTCCCTCCATCCTATACCCTGCATTAGTTAATGCTGGCGTTTTTCAACCAGCATCCCCTCATCATATGCCCTGCTCCCTCTATCCTACACCCTGCTTAGTTAATGCTGGCGTTTTTCAACCAGCATCCCCTCATCTTATGCCCTGCTCCCTCCATCCTATACCCTGCATTAGTTAATGCTGGCGTTTTTCAACCAGCATCCCCTCATCTTATGCCCTGCTCCCTCTATCCTATACCCTGCATTAGTTAATGCTGGCGTTTTTTTCAACCAGCATCCCCTCATCTTATGCCCTGCTCCCTCCATCCTATACCCTGCATTAGTTAATGCTGGCGTTTTTTAAACCAGCATCCCCTCATCTTATGCCCTGCTCCCTCCATCCTATACCCTGCATTAGTTAATGCTGGCGTTTTTTTAAACCAGCATCCCCTCTTCTAAGCCCCGCTTGTATCCCTTCATTCTCGCCCTACGCATTCCCTGCCGGCTTTCCTATCATCATGCCCTGCCGTGTCCTCAGCCGGCTATCGCCCGCCCACGTCCATTCCACTAGCCCCGCAGCATTTCCAGCGGCTTATCCTCCAGCATCCCCATACCCTGCGTTCTGCTACTCTATGCCCCGTTGTGTCCTCAGCCGGCCGTCACCTTCCAACATCCCTTCCTCCCTCGTACTGCCATATCCCCAGCCGGCTCTCACACCACGTCCCCATGCCCTGTGTTTTGTTGTATTCTTCCATCTCTTGCCCTGCAGCATTCCCAGCTGGTCTTCACTTTCCCATCCTACTCTCCCTCTCCTTTAGCGTCACGTCACTTCCTTTACGTTATTAACTCGGTAGCCAAAGTCAGCGCAACTTCTTTCCCCTTTTTACTTTATGCCTTATATTCACGGCCTCGGCCCCGGCTCGGCCTCTTTTTGGGGGATGACGTTCCTAACAGCATCGGGGATGCTCATCTGAAGCCTATCGCTAACGCTGCGATAACCGTTATCCCCAGCCAGGGCCCGAGCGCCAAAGACTTTAAATTCTGTTTGTCAATAAACTCTTCTAATTGTCTTCTCATCTCCGTCTGAGTCTCTCCAGATTGAAATGAAGCCTAGGCGCAAATTCAAACTGGAAGACTCTTTTATCCCCACCGGGACCTGTTAATTGAAGCGACCTGCCCACAATCGTCGACCTATCAACGCCGGACCAAGCCACGTCACGTCCAATCATCGACCAAGTCCCAGCTGATAAGGACCTTCATTCATGGCGTCCTTCGCTCTCCAGCCGAGCTCAACCCACCACCACCCCTTCTCCTCCATTCGCCCGGTCCTGAGGCCCGCACCCTTCTTCAACCTCCACCACCAGTGCCGGGCCCTGGGGGATGACGTTCCTAACAGCATCGGGGATGCTCATCTGAAGCCTATTGCTAACGCTGCGATAACCGTTATCCCCAGCCAGGGCCCGAGCGCCAAAGACTTTAAATTCTGTTTGTCAACAAACTCTTCTAATTGTCTTCTCATCTCCGTCTGAGTCTCTCCAGATTGAAGTACTGCGTGCTCTATTAATTCTGGCTTCACTTACAACATTGGTATCATTGTGGTTTAGTTGGAGCTAATTGTAAATATTTTACAGCTTTACACACCCATAAGTTGATCAAGCTTTTGTACTTATCATTCAATGTTATTTTAAATTAGATCAAACAATTTATTTATTAGGGGAAGCATAAAATACATTGAATGCATTTAAACTGCAATTTATGAATAAACCCAAATAAAATCCTGAAATCTGCTATTTTTAATTGAACTCAGTCACTTTAATGTATTAAACAGTACTATTAGTATAGTTCACATTTGTCTGAAAACAATTAAAAGCAAGTGTGTGAATTAGCAAAAACCCTGAAAAATAAAAATGATGCATCAGAAAAAGTGACAGTTTCTGTGAGCCTGTCAGTCACAGTGATGGATTATTACTAATTACATGGCAGCCCATGCTGGGCCTTCACTCAGACACACTGAAACATGGTTTCCAACCTGGATCGCTGGCTGAGCCCAGCTGCAGAAAAGCAAACCCTTCCCCCAGCAGCCGAACTCTCCCTCTAGTGACACCACCCTGTACGCCAAGTAAAGCTGCTGCAGTTTGTTTTCCATAATGCACAAATATTAGGCGCTCTAAATAACACCAAGACCTGAAGGTGAAAAAACACCCTGAAAAAGTTTTCCTGTATTTTTCCAACAAAGTACAATGCACCATCTTTACAGAGAGAGGGCCCTCAGTAATTTTTCATGTGGTGCTAAGCTGATGTGACAGACCTTGGCCCCCAACTGATACGTCATCATAAAAGCCATTGAGGGAAAAGCTGACAGCACAGAAGCACACACGGGGGATCTCTACATCTGCTAATAAAGTGCACATTCACTGGTCAAGGAATCTGGGGAATGCTAGCATGAGGGTTGGTGAATTATAGTTTTGGTCTTTTATGCAGCCAGAGAGCTTTAGCACTCTCTCAAGAGATACGAGCCTCTTCTGCGCTTTGCTTCTTTTTGTCTAGCAGATAGTGAAGCAAGTGCACTTAGACATTGGATCATTTGGGCACTGCACTCAAAAAACTACTTGGTTATTTCTTTTAACCATTTGACTGCTGCATTTTTGCTGTTGGGACTGAAGTTGGAAAGTTTTTTTTATTTTTTAACCATACATTGGTACATTGGTCAATGTGGAAGAAACCTTGTCTTTCTGTCATGAAGTGCGGGGGTTGAGGTGGTGAGGCAGAGGCAGCAGACCCAGGCATAAAGAATATGAAGATTTAATGACGAAAACTTAGTCCAAAACAATGAGCAGCAGGCACAAGGAAACACTGACCAGGACTAGGACTGAACATTGACGTTGACGAGGACCCGACGAGGAACAAGGAACACAGGTGGAGTTAAATACACGGGAGGGTAATCACAGAAACGAGACACACCTGGGAACAATCAAGGGGAGGACAGGACAACGAAGAGACTTAAGGACACAGAAAACTCTAATAAAACACAGAAAAACACAGATCCTGACAGTACCCCCCCCTCAAGGGCGGCTACCAGACGCCCACAAAACAAAAACACAACAAGGGCGGGCGGAGGGGCGCTGGACGGGGGGCCAGAGTCCAGAAAAAAAAAAACAACCCACCATTGTGGGCAGAAACACAGGGAGGGCCAAGAGTCCAAAAACAACAAAAACTACCCACTGGGTGGGCGGAGGCAAAGGAGGCGGGAACCACGGAGGTGGTCCGGCGGTCGTCCGCGGCGGCGGGAACCACGGAGGCGGTCCGGCGGCCGTCCACGGCGCTGGAGGCGGGAACCACGGAGGCGGTCCGGCGGCCGTCCGCGGCGCTGGAGGCGGGAACCACGGAGGCGGTCCGGCAGCCGTCGGCGGCGCTGGAGGCGGGAACCACGGAGGCGGCCCGACAGCCGTCGGCGGCGCTGGAGGCGGGGAATGATGAGTCCCTGGGGCCGCCCACAGACGGCGACGACGAGCCCCCCGAGGCTCGTCGTCTGCTCTCTGGAGCACAGAGAGTCGGGGTCTCGGTCAGAGCACAGGGGGTCTCAGTCGGAACACAGGGGGTCTGGGTCTCAGGTGGAACACTGGGGGTCAGGGTCTCGGGTGGAACGCAGAGGGTCAGGGTCTCGGGTGGAACGCAGAAGGTCAGGGTCTCGGGTGGAACGCAGAAGGTCAGGGTCTCGGGTGGAACGCAGAAGGTCAGGGTCTCGGGTGGAACGCAGAAGGTCAGGGTCTCGGGTGGAACGCAGAAGGTCAGGGTCTCGGGTGGAACGCTGGAGGTCAGGGTCTCAGGAGGAACGCTGGAGGTCAGGGTCTCAGGAGGAACGCTGGAGGTCAGGGTCTCTGGAGGAACACTGGGAGTCTGAGTCGGAACGCTGGGAGTCTCGGAAGGAACGCTGGGGGTCTGGGTCTCGGAAGGAACACTGGGAGTCTCGGAAGGAACACTGGGAGTCTCGGAAGGAACGCTGGGAGTCTCGGAAGGAGCACTGGAGTCTCGGAAGGTGCGCCGGCTGGAACGCCGGCTGATTCGGCCTCGGGTGCGCCGGCTGGAACGCCGGCTGATTTGGCCTCGGGTGCGCCGGCTGGAACGCCGGCTGATTCGGCCTCGGGTGCGCCGGCTGGAACGCCGGCTGATTCGGCCTCGGGTGCGCCGGCTGGAACGCCGGCTGAAACGGCCCTCGGGTTGCGCCGGCTGGAACGCCGGCTGAAACGGCCTCGGGTGCGCCGGCTGGAACGCCGGCTGAAACGGCCTCGGGTGCGCCGGCTGGAACGCCGGCTTGAAACGGCCTCGGGTGGAGCTGGAGGTGCGCCGGCTGAACGGCCTCGGGTGCGCCGGCTGGAACGCCGGCCTTGAAACGGCCTCGGGTGCGCCGGCTGGAACGCCGGCTGAAACGGCCTCAGGTGGAGCTGGAGGTGCGCCGGAGCGGAGCCTCGGGGCCGGCTGCGGGGGCGAGCCGGAGCGGAGCCTGGGAACCGGCTGCGGGGGCGAGCCGCAGCGAAGCCTGGGAACCGGCTGCGGGGGGCGAGCCGCAGCGAAGCCAGGGAACCGGCTGCGGGGGGGGCGAGCCGCAGCGAAGCCTGGGAACCGGCTGCGGAGGTGACAGCTCCGGAAGGCGACAAGGGGCCGGGTCCACCGGCGGCTCACGTCGATGTCTCCGGGCTGACCGTGGAGGTGGCGGCTCCGGGAAGCGACGAGGGGCCGGGTCTGCCGGCGGCTCACGTCGCTGTCTCCGGGCTGACCGTGGAGGGTGGCGGCTCCGGAAAGCGACAAGGGGCCGGGTCTGCCGGCGGCTCACGTCGGTGTCTCCGGGCAGACAGCGGAGGTGGAGCTGGAGGTGCTGGTCCCGGAACTGGAGCAGGATCTGGGCTGGCGGAGAAACTGTGCGGCTTGGGAGGCAGAGGTTCGCCAGCCATGACGGCTAGAGCCGCCATACGCTCCCACTCTGCCTCCCTCTGCAACTCCACCAACCCCGGGTGCGGAAAACGAGGAACCCAGTAGTCCAGCAAGAGCCCTAAGCGGATGGCGAAACCGAGGCGTCGGCCGGCAGCGTACGGCTTGGCCATTGCCTCCTCATACTCTCTGATCGTGTCCGTCAGCTCCTTTAACTCCTCCGGGTCCATGGTGAAAAGTAAAAATCAGCGTGCCTCACTGTTCGGTCTGGTCGGGTCCTACTGTCATGAAGTGCGGGTGTGAGGTGGTGAGGTAGAGGCAGCGGAGGTGGCGGCTCCGGAAAGCGACGAGGGGCCGGGTTCACCGGCGGCTCACGCCGCTGTCTCCGGGCAGACAGCGGAGGTCACGGATCCGGAAGGCGACGAGGGGTCGGGTCCACCGGCGGCTCACGTCGCTGTCTCCCCCGGCGTGAGTAACGGCGGGGGCCGAATCCGGAGGGCTTTGGGGTGGTGACAGTAGGACCCGACCAGACCGAACGGTGAGAATGCAGCATATGGCCCAGCACGACCAGGAGGCATGGTTCCAGCAGCAGTTGGAGTTGGCTCAGCGGGATCTCTACAAGGACGTAGAGATCCTGCCATCTCCGCTGCTGCTGGGGGAGATGGGACTGGACTCAGACTATACCCTGGCATTTAGAAAATGTCAGATCCCACCAGTCACCACCCCAAAGCCCTCCGGATTCGGCCCCCGCCGTTACTCACGCCGGGGGGAGACAGCGACGTGAGCCGCCGGTGGACCCAGCCCCTCGTCGCCCTTCCGGATCCGTCACCTCCGCTGTCTGCCCGGAGACAGCGACGTGAGCCGCCGGTGAACCCGGCCCCTCGTCGCTTTCCGGAGCCGCCACCTCCGCTGCCTCTACCTCACCACCTCACACCGCACTTCATGACACTTTCTTCACAGACCGCCATTTTAAACTAAACAACAACCTCAACAATTAAATAAAGCACTGTTAGATGGCAAAAGGATGCTGCATAATAATATTCTTGCTAGCTAGTTATGTTAATGACACTAGGAACATCTTTGTTCACTTAAAACAGGTGCCACCAAGCATTTGCAATAATTAACAATACATTTCTTACATTGCTATGACTACCTTTGTAGAATTGTTTTTACATCAGACAAATTTCAGGGGTTTTGTGTCCAACCAGCAACAGCAACTCAGTTTCATTTGCAACGTTGTCTGATTTTAGCTTGTTTTTTTCAGAGCAGGTCTTGCTTGTGATCTTTAGATCATTGTCTTCATATGTACCTCCAGTGTTCTTGAGGTTCCATGGCATTTCCTGCAATAAGACATACTAGTTTGATTAATTACAACAAGTCCTTCAGGTCCTAAAACAGAAGAGTAACTCCACTCTGTGACATTAAAGAAACTGCTACTTCATTAAGCTCATTCTCATTGTTCAATAAAACCTTTAAACCTTTGTCTGGGTTAAAGGGCAGTCATGCATGTAGGCCAGGTATTTAAGCAAAAACCATGGCAGCTTCAGCCACAGGATCATGGAGAGAAGAGAACTCTATATGCAGGAGACCAGAAACGTTAGCAGAGTGGAAACTCAGCTAGCACATGTAAACACACCACTCCTCTTTATGGCTGGGGGACATGAAGAAAATCAAATATCCTGATATATTTTTGCTATTACAATACACGATATACAGTATATTACAATATTCTTAAATGAGCTCCAATGTTATTTTAAACTAGACTCCTTGCAGCATGTCACCCACGCAAGTTCCTGCCCGCATTTCCCTGCTAGACTAAACGTAAGCTCGTATAAAAAGGATGCAGTGTTTTGCTATGAACTGTCTACACTAAGACTAGATAACAGGTCAGAAATAAGTTTTAACTAAGAAAAAAACAATAGCGAGGGAGAGGGAAGAAGGTCAGTTGTGCTTGACTTTGACAAACTTATCAAATAGATGTTGCTGTGGAATAAGATGTGTTTTGGTTCAGCTTATAAATAAAAATGGCGACCAACACAAAAACTGACAGATCATCAGTAAAGCAGGTGTTTAAATTAGAAAATTTAAACAACCACCGTTGTGTAAGCGTGGCTAATAGCAGCGGTGGCTAATTGACCACAGCAATCACTTATTAATAATCTCAAAATACACAACAAGCCTAAAAATATAAACTGTAATGAACTGAATGTTCTGCTCTATGTGGGGTTAATGTTTGAGTGTTATTGGTGCTGAATCCTGATACATAAAGTTGTGTTGTTGCCAGTTGCTATGGCAACAAGTCTTTGTGTATCGTAAAGCTCAGGTAAGTTTCTCATGCTGTAGTTAAATATATGAGCTGAGGCTGGGAGTGATTGGCCCACTGATCAGTGAAAGCATGAATAAATCTTTGGTCAGATTTTGATTGTCCTGGGCATGGCTAGGCTGCAGACCCAGTCTGGCCATCGCCTTCCTCTGCAGTTCTGCTCGATTCTCATCTCTCTTCAGTGCTCTGTCTGGGATTTCTCCCATTGAAGTGGATTGCCTTAGGTAGAATTTCAACTGGACCAATCAGTCAACAGGAGGAGTTGTGAACAATGACGTTAATCTTCTGCTCCAGATTGTAGTCTGCCTGTAGTTTTAGCAATGGTAGCAGAGGAAGTGAAGGAAGCTGCTGATCACGCTTCCAATGTTGAATTAATATTAACAGCCATCTACAGTATTTCGGTTCGGTACTTCTCTCTTCACAGTTCTTAGCAAAGAACTGGCACATTGGGAGGTTGGGTGAAGATGGGACAAGAAATGTCAGCGTTTTCCCTCCTGGTCATTTTACATCGGGACGAATAAATTAAACGTAACTCATGGCATTTTCCTCTCCACTCTGTCTCTTAAAGCTGTTGTAAAATAGGGGAAAAGGATGCCAACCCTTCCCTGATACTTTTCACTTCCCCAGCGGAGCTCCTGCGAAGATCTTCAGGAGTCTAGACAAGCAAAGACACTTGTCAAGTTTTGAATTTACTGCCTAGTAGATCTGTGGTTTATTTTACAGCAAGAAGGGAGGGCACTGTCTGATAGGGTTGGAGACGGATTATTTGGACGCACTGGAACTCAACTCAGGGTGTGCAGCAGCAAAGACCCAACGCTTCCTCTTCTTCCTCAACCCTGCCTGCATGTTAATGCAGCAGCACGGAATAGAATGAGACAGCCAGCTTGACTGCGAGGCGTTTTGTTATCATAGAAATCAAAGCAACGAGTCTTCATCGCTGGGAAATTTCCACAGATTTCTACAGAAAGGCTCATACAGGTGACAAGAGCTCCCAACTTCACCGCACCGCCTGGAACCAGCGCGTTTTATCCACAGGGGGTGAGCTGCGTGAGACCCTCACTGCTCCTCTTCTTCTTTAATGTAAATTTTCTTTTTCTTTTTTCCATTTTGACGCGACATTTCACTGCGCCGATGTGCATGCGGCCACGCAATGACGCACTTGCGGCTTTTGGCCGCCGTTTCAGTGATCTCATTTCGGATTGTTCTCATTTTAAGGGGTGAGTTTAGAGATGGCGCACCGGAAGTGTCCCGTTTTTCTGACAAGTTTCCGCTGCTGTTTGGTATGTTCGTCATGTCCGCCCGGCTTCACGCGCGCCTCTCCGTGTAGAACCAGACGCGGATTCAGAAGTTGGCCGGGAATAACAATAAGAGGAGTGCGCAGCTCGGAGGACGAAGAGCAGAAGTGACAGCGGCGTTCATGGGGTGCTGGGCGGCTGAATTTACTACCATCATCCGCATCTCTTTGCGAGGAATAAAAAACTGCGAGGGGGGTTCTGCTACTGCCCACCCTCTCTTCATCCACACACTTTTAAATTTTTAAAACATTTTCTGTAGTGAATCCAGGCTTCTGGCGCCGCAGCTGCGCAAACTTGGCCAGATCTGGGAACATTGTCGCTTGTTTGCGCAGCCTGGATGGATATGCGGCTGACGGAGGGAATTTATTATTATTATATTAAAAAAAAAGCAAGGGGGGATTGTTATCAGTCCCTCGTCCATTATACCCTCAAAATGGATGCCTACGTCAGGCTTTGGGGACGCCACTGGATAATCGGCATCTGAGAAGCGCTTACAGGCGTTTAAAGTTTGGATAAATCCGAAGCGGCTGACAGGCTAGAATGCAGTCTGCGGCCAAGACGCTGTCCTCAGGTGGAGGGGCGTCGCTCTGCTGCCTACTTCTCCTCTGGATCATCTACTCGCACTTGCTCAGAGAAGGTAAGGGCGCTTCCCAGTCAGCCTCTAAACTACTTTGCCAGCAGCAGCAACAACGTCTGTACACTGTAAAAAAAAACGGCCTCATTTTACGGTAAAAAACTGGCAGCTGAGTTGCCAGAAGTTTACCGTCTTTATACGGTAAAAGTCTGGCAACCAAAACTGCCATTTTTTTACCGTATTTCTAAAATACGGTAAAATTCTGGCAACCAAAGCTGCCATTTTTTTACCGTATTTCTAAAATACGGTAAAATTCTGGCAACCAAAGCTGCCAGTTTTTTACCGTATTTCTAAAATACGGTAAAATTCTGGCAACCACAGCTGCCAGTTTTTTACCGTATTTGCTAAATGCAGGATTTCACCGTATTTTTGAAATACGGTAAAATTCTGGCAACCACAGCTGCCAGTTTTTTACCGTATTTGCTAAATGCAGGATTTTTACCGTATTTTTAAAATACGGTAAATTCTGGCAACCACAGCTGCCAGTTTTTTACCGTATTTTATAAATGCAGGATTTTACCGTATTTTTAATATACGGTAAAATCCTGGCAACCACAGCTGCCAGTTTTTCACCGTATGTTGTAAATGCAGGATTTTACCGTATTTTTAATATACGGTAAAATTCTGGCAACCACAGCTGCCAGTTTTTCACCGTATGTTGTAAATGCAGGATTTTACCGTATTTTTAATATACGGTAAAATCCTGGCAACCACAGCTGCCAGTTTTTTACCGTATGTTGTAAATGCAGGATTTTACCGTATTTTTAATATACGGTAAAATTCTGGCAACCACAGCTGCCAGTTTTTACCGTATGTTGTAAATGCAGGATTCTACCGTATTTTTAAAATACGGTAAAATACCGTACTTCCTAAAATATTTTAAAAAAAATAAAATGTGGTTTTTGCCGTAGTAAATACGGTCATGCTGACTGAGGCATAATATCTACATGAGTGAAAAACACATCCAGACTGTATGATATATTGACATTTTATTGTAAACCCTCCCCCCCAAAAAAAACTTATGGTAAATTACTGGTCTCTGTTCCTACCAGAATTTTACCATACAAATTATAGTACAACAACCAAGGAAGTGTAACTTGTCAAGCATTTCTATACAGAAAGTTATAAAGAAAATAATTTCTAATTAAACAAAAATACAGATTACGAGTAATCCACTTAAAGAAACAATTTCTATTTAAAAAGTCAAGTTTAAAAAAAGAACTGATTCTATTTTATGTCCAGTTTCCTCACGGTATTACTGAGATCTGGAAAACAAAAACAAAACAAACAGTATGTGTCCACATAAGAGATAACATATTGTAGAAGACAAAATGGTGATAAAAGGATTCTTGTTCTGGGTTGAGAGTCACAAGTCGCTGAGATCAGACGTTGCTCAGGATGGTTGTAGTCTTCCCAGTCACAGGTTGAAATTGAGACTCGCATGTTGTCAATCGGGTGTTTCCTCTCTGCTGGAAAACAAAAAGAAAAAGTTAGAAAGATGCACTACATGAACATCTTATTCGCTTAAATGTTTGTTTCACCTTTGTTGACTTGCATATGGACACAGGTACTTCAACCAGGTGGTGTGATCATTTCTGACTGAAAATTCAGTAGTTAAACCTTTGTTTGTTGTCAACAGGTGTGATCCTCTGGTCTGCAACCAGACAAAATACACAAACTAAAAACAAATATAACTGTTTTAGGCAATTTATGAAATAGATACTCACCATTTATCTGAGTCTCATGAAGGCCAATAGGTTGTCTTCAACCATTTATGTAAGTTACATTTCCTGCAAGCTAGCAGAAACAAAGCTGTAAATGTGAACACTTTTCATACAGGCAAACAAATTGATACAGCTGAGACAATTTATGCTAGGTTAGTTTTTCTCAGTCACTTTTGGTGCATTTCTCGAGTCATTGTTGGCATTTACAAAACAGTAAGCGCATTTCTCAAAACAATTTGTAGAAACAGGAAAAATAGCATTTGTTTGCTTTCAAAATCCTTAGTTCAGCTCTTAAAATCCTGTCTGTTAACATATCAGTGACTCAAAATAATAAGTTATAGTCTCTCTATGTACAGATAAGACAGTCAAATCGATTAGTCATGAGAAGAGACTACAAAAGGATCATTTACGCCAGTGTTTCTCAACCCTGGTCCTCAACGCCCCCCTGCTCTGCATGTTTTAGATGTGCCTCTACTCCAGAACAGCTGATTCAAATTGATTGGATGACAATCAAGTACTGCAGAAGCTTGTTAATCATCCAGAGATACAATTCAGGTGTGTGGCAGAAGGGAAATACCTAAACCTGCAGGACAGGGTGACGCTGAAGACCAGGATTGAGAACACTGATTACGCTTTTGCTATAATTTATTCATGGACCATGCCATGGTGATTCAGAAAGAAAAAGACAGAAATGCAGAGAACAAAAAAGTAGAAAAGGAGCCACAGGACAATCTCCTCAAGGAAAAACTGTACAGTGCTGTAGAAATTACATTACATTTTAATTTCCATAGTCACTTTGTTCCTTAACTCCACTGAGGAATCTTTTTTCCTCAGTGGGGTTTAAGGAATGAACAGTAGGGTGGGAGGACCTCCATCAGCATCATGTTGTGGGTCTCAGCCATGTCCTGATGTTGGACTGATGGAAACTGGCAGATGTCCTCAGCCTCTTCTGACTCTTCTTCTGCTTTCCTCCCAACTATTTCCTCCTCAGCCTCACTCCTCTTCTTCTCTCTGGCTGTTCACTCTGCCCAGATACTTGTTCATCAGTTCTCAGACATGTAACATTGTGTTGTGTTCTGACTATATAGAGCATAATGTTGCCAACTGATGGTTCACAAGATGCACCTCCAATCTGTTTCAGAAAACTGGTTGATCGTTGGTTGAGCTAATGGTTCATACACTGACCTGTTAGAGAAACTCAGGACTCACTTGGGAGCAATTTACCAATTCAGGACAGATTTAGAAAATAATAGAATATAAATTAATTAATATATGATTCACATTATGACAACTTTAAGACTTATGCATGTTAAGACTTACACAATGAACTGATGCTATTTTGGAAGTTGAGAATTCAACACAGACACGTTGTTGTCCTGTTGTCCTCATTTTCTGTATACACCCTTTATCCTCCGGGTCAAAATGACCCGTCTTCAATAAACCCCCAATATAAGCAGCTTAATTGAATTTTAAACACCAAATTCTATCTTGTATATTGTCACTCACCACAAAATGTGTGAATACTTGACTTTTCCCTCTCCACTTGAATTTCTATAGCTTAAGAAAAAAATGTGCAAAATGAGTTTCGAATGCATTTTTATTCATCACAGTGACTAATTTTCTTTTACTTTTCTCCAGTGAACAAGAGGATGTACAATACAAAATATGAAAAATAACATAACCCATTCAACTAATTGGCACATGTAGGGCAGTATGCAAGTGCACAGCCTTTGCAGATATATTTCTACACCTGCAGCACACAGTATGTGTTTTACAGTCTGAGGGCAGAACTGACATCTCTTCCTCTTACTTGGCTTAGCTGAGGAAGTGGCTGTGGTAGATGGATCCTCAGGTTGATCAGGAGCTGCTGCACTCTGAATAGCTTTCACAACTGCTGCTGAGGCTTCTGTGTGGGGGACATGCTTCCTTCTTTCAATGAGTGGAGTTACAAGTGCCTTTCCTAGCTGCTCCAGGAACACCCTCTTCTTGTTGTGCTTATGAGACATCCAGGTTGGGTTGATCTCTATCCAAATCACAAAGGCATTGTAGGAGGACACATCAATGATGTTGTGGAAGATGACCAGGGGCCAGCGGGGCAGTCATTCTTCTGCAGCTATATGCTCCAATCACCTTATCTAGGTTGTCCACACCTCCTTTGTTTCGGTTTTATTCCAGGATGATGATTGGCTTCCTGTCCTCACGGTCACTAATGTCGCCGTCTTTGTGCAGTGTGCTCAGAAGAACTACATTCTTGTTTTTCTTTGGGAGGTAGGACACTAGAGTGGTGGTGGGTGTGAAGGCAAAACTTTGAGGAGAAGACCTCTCTCTCCTTTGACCCAAGCAGTGCAGGTGGGAGCTCAGGCTTGTTCTTTTGAACTGTACCAACCATGGTGATCTTCCTCTTCAGGAGCTGCTGTCCGAGTTCATAAGAGTTGAAGAAATTGTCACATGTCACATTGTGACCCCTCAGTCCCTCTGTCACATCAAGCACAACTCGCAACCCCTGGTTCTTCTCTGGGCATCCACTGGTTGACTTCCCAGTATAGACTTGCATTTTCCAAGCATAGCTTGATTCAGAAGCCACCCATGACTTGATCCCATATTTTGCTGGCTTGCTGGGCATATACTGCGGAAAGGACAACAACCTTTGGACAAAAGACATTAGCATCAGTGATTAGTATCAGTGTCACAGAAAACAGTCAAAGAAATCAATAGTGAAAATCACTTTTATTACAAATATGAAAACAGATTACCTCTAAATGGAACCAGTTGCTCATCCACTGTTACATCAGGCTCTGGATTGTAGAGGTAGGGCAACCGCTCCACCCACTTGTCCCATACCTCTCTTATGGCTGCAAGTGTCTGTCATACGTCTTGCTGGTCTTGATTCACGGTCATCAAATCGCATCAGTCTTGAGTAGGTGTGAAAGAGTTTGACTGGCATTGTGGCTCGGAAAATTGGCCTTCCACTCTCTGCTCACTTCTGCTACTGATTGATCTGAGACACAACTAAAACTTTGTAACATTTTATGGTTTGTAAATAACTCTGTGACCTTGATTTCAACTCCATTTGCCTCACGGGTCATTTGACCTGAAGACCATCTTTGTACCTTTTTTTGTACAGCTTACATGGAAATGAGAATAAAAGCAACACTGAACTTTTTCTATTGTCTGGGCCAATCTAGGAAAAGTCTTAAAATCTCAAGTTAAAAAAATTACATTTAGGGGATTTTTTTGGGGGGGGGGGGGTTTAACACTAGTGGCGGGTCATTTTGACCCGAGGACAACAGGAGGGTTAACATATTTTGATCAAGACGATTAAAAGCAAATTACAATTATAAAAGCATAGAAGTGTACATAACCAGCTACATGATGTACAAAAGCAAAACTTGCAAAACTAATTGTTTTTGATGTGCAGAAGTGACACAGTAATTTGAAGATTGAACAGGTAGTTTTAAGAATTTCAATTCTGTTCTGAGAGATGCACCCAAACTGAGAAAAGCTGTAAAATATTAATATTTAAAATTCTCTTATCTTCAAATCCTTCAATGTCATGGACCCAGTGACTTTAGTGCAAGTATTTGGGTGTGAGAGTCAAGAGGTCAAAGGAAAATATTAAATAATATCTCTGATGCCAAGCTTTATACTTCTAAGTATTACCAAAGTATTGAAACAAAAGCTAACATGTTCTTCAGAGATTTAACTGCATGCCATGAACATTTCACACTCAAAGTAATTCAATTAATTATTGAACCAAACTGGAAAAAGTGTGCTTCTGCCATTAACAATAACTTTAAGCACATGTAGTCTGAAGTAGACCAGAAATATAATCTATGCAGCCGTTCCTACAGAAACATTAATGGAAGTGTTGCATCTGTGAAGATTAAATGTTCCATATAGTAAAAATATCTAGCTGCAGTGCATGTACATAAACAGCAGGGCTCAGAAACTACACATTTCTTTGTCAGTTGGTTTAAAGTTAGCTAACTTCAGTTTGAAACCGTGTGAAAGGGACTCACCTGTGATGTGTTGCCCTTCTCCTCCTGAACGTTGCAAAAATAGCAGAAATTTGATTTTCAAAGACAGTCGCAGCATCTTGACAAGGACCAGGCCTACTGGGCTCTCAGCACCCTAGTTAGCAACCTTAGTTAGACAGTGACTTTACTGTGTTGAGTTCAGGAACCACTACAGGAACAGAGTTAAAGAATCTTGCTGCTGATGACTGAAGGATCAAGCAGCAATGCAAACTAGATAATTATTTGTTTACATGACAAATAACAGTCTCCATTTACTGTAAACCCTACTATTTATCACAATAACAAAATGAAAAACTCTCTAGACCAGGGGTCCCCAAACTACGGCCTGCGTCATTTGGTCTGGCAATGCCGGATCTGGCCCGCCTCCTCATACCAGAGAGCATTCAGTGTATTTTTCATATATGTCTATTTTCTGGTTTGTGGATTTCTCTTCAACCACCAGGGGGCTCTTGAGCAGATGTTAAACTAACTTTCCCTCAAATATATACTAGTCAGTCCCAGTCACCGTTTCACTCACGGTTTTTTCCATTTCCATTCTGGGTAAAAATCTATCTAAAAGCGACCGCGAATGTGTCGTAGTAGCAACCCCCCCCCCCCCACCACACCCCCCCCCCCCCCCCCCCCCCCCCCCCCCCCCCCCCCCCCCCCCCCCCCCCCCCCCCCCCCCCCCCCCCCCCCCCCCCCCCCCCCCCCCCCCCCCCCCCCCCCCCCCCCCCCCCCCCCCCGTCGAGCCGGTGTCTATAACGTCCATCTACTCCGAGGATTCACAAAGGGGACTTTCTGCCTCTTTACTAACCATCAAGCGTACCCAGTGCCCACCTTTCCATTGAGCGTGAAAACTGAGGGAAGCCTTACAAGACAGTATGACTAAAACAGTCCAATGCAGTCAATTTAGCGCCTTACAGCCTGGCGAACAAAGAGATTTGAGACATGAAAGGAATGTGTCCTGTAGAGTTTAAGTTACGTGATGCCAAAATGCATTATTGAAGCGTTTCGCCACACCAACCTCCCAGGTGACTCTCTTTTTAGCACATGCGCTCAGGACATGTGGACACTTTAATCTGAGCTGCCACAGGCTTTTTAACAGAAAGGCAAAAGCACAAAATCTAACGTGAAGGATACACAGAGGAAGCCTGCGTGTGCTGGAATCTCTAACTCACGTCTTAAAACAACAATTGTTTTAACTCATTGCTATTGTTAGAGTTATTTTCTACGATGTTTAATTTCACACAGTGGCCAAAACTTGTGTAACGCTTCAGCTGTGTGAGCCAGACCTATCTCTGTCTGATCAGACTCAAAGACCAAAAGATAAAGAAATAATAATAATAAAAACAAAATCTCCCAGACATTACTTGAAACCAATCGGACAGCACAGCTGGATATCACATCCACATCCTGATGACCTGATCTGAATGTATTTACTGTCCTTTTCAACAGTGAAGTGTGTCATAATTTGTCTAATAAAAAAAAGGCTGTCATTCAGAGTGGAGCATAGTGCATGAGTATCTTCCTGAAGTATTGTTTTCCATAAAGACAAAACTATTGGTTTATATATACAGCTCTGGAAACAATTAAGAGTCATGATCAGTCTCTCTGATTTTACTGTTTATAGCTATATGTTTGAGTGAGATGAACATTGTTCTTTTATTCTATGAACTACTGACAACGTGTCTCCGAAATTCCAAGCAAAAATTTTACATTTCTTTGCAGAAAATGAGAAATGGTCAAAATAGTGGAAAAGATGCCACTAATGCAAAGGAAACAAGTTCATATTCATTTAGAAACAACAACACTAATGTTTTAACTCAGGAAGAGTTCAGAAATCAATATTTGGTGGAATAACCAGGAGGTTTTCAATGGGGTTCAGTGCAGTGGGCTCTTAATTTTTTTCCATAGCTGTATATACATACACATATGGTCAATGTGTTCCGTTAAATTTTATATTTCAAATTTCATATTCCAGTGGTATTTTCTTGTACTTTTATCTAAATCAATTGTCAGGCAGGTAGACTGACATTCAACAAGCCCCATCCTACCACACAGTACAGTCTGTTCTATCGGTATCATTATGTTCAGCATTAGAGGAAAGAACAAGAAAAGAAAATGCGGTTGCTCAGCAGTCAGAGATGGAGATGATTTTGATATAAGTGTGCAGCTTAAATTACTGTTGCTACTCTGCTCTGTTTCATTTTAAGTAATACAAGCAGAACACAGCATTTTCTTGAAAACACAAAGATCAATATGCTCAAAAAGTTGATTGGATGTAAAAAGCCAAACTTTAATATGGTGAGTTTCACATCAGGTAAAATTGTGAAAGTGAACGTTGAAATTGTCACCGTTTACTTTAGCTTAACTATCCGTGTCATCATCCATCTTGGCTCAGAGGTCAAGAAATATTGGCTCAAATCCGTGACTCTCTGGAAAACTTCAGAATCCATGTTGAAATCTGTCAAAAGTTGCTCATCTTCCTCAGTGTTTTCTAGTACAAGCTGATAAGCTCAATTCTAGTTGCTCTTTTAATGCCACCACAAAGCATTAAATTCCTTTGTGCAGTTTTTACAAAGCCTTGTATTTGTGAAACCCTGCTATAGAAATCTATGCTAGTGCAGAATGTGGAGCCTGACCCCCACTGCAAATATGGTGCAGCGATTCTGAGCAAAGCAGCCTTAAATTTTCTGCTTTTCTATTTTACTTGTTTTCAGCATGATTTAGCAAAAACGTTGAGCGTAAAACTTCTTGGCACACCAGAGAACAAGTCACACAGACAGAGAAATCACAGGATATCAAAACCAAATTACTGCATCTGCAAAGAGAAGATCCAAATCTGTGCATTCAGGCACTGAGCTCATCTTACAGTTCTGCATACCCTCAGGAGGCCCATTTACTGCAACATGTTCCTGTTCAACAAGAAAACAGGGCAAATAATTATCAAAATAATTTCACTCTTTAAAACTTTCTCGGCACTGTCTTTTCTCTCGTTTGTTTTTTTAAACTGATAAATGTACAGCTTTTTTCTTGCAGTTTTCAAGTGTTATTTGAAAACTATATTGTACACTTTCCCTTTCTCAAACACACGTACAGTGCTTCTCACTGTACGTACTTCTATTGTATATATAGGTAACTCTTTCTAACTCCTGAGGCAGAACCTAGATAAATAACAGAGCACTGGAGCTTTATAAACTAAATACAAGCTAGTAGGACAACACGTCATCCTTTCTCTATGGCATTTTACAAGGTTGGAGTATACAAAAAGATGGATCTTCAAGAAGTGCGGTTATGAAGGTGGTGAGGCGGACCCAGGTTGTAGAGAATAAATGGTGATTTAATGGTGAAAATACAAATCCAAAGTCCAAAATCCAGGCAGCACAGAATGAGCAGAAGGCTAAGGCTAAGGCTCAAAACTGGTAGCAACTAGTCAACAATAGACATCTGGACAAACAAGACATAGAACAAGGAACACAGGTGAGTTTAAATACTCAAGGAGACAATCAGGAGAAACAAGGAACACCTGGGGACAATCAAGGGGTGGACAGGACAACACGGAGACTCAATTAAGCAAAAACGACACAAAAACCTAAATTAACAGAGAAAAAACCAAAACCTTACAGGATCTTTAACCACTCCTCTTTGCACAGTCTCTTTAGATCCATGGTTGTAAAACTTCAGTGCAATCTCCATTGGTCTCCATTATAATACTTTATATATATATATACGTATATATATATATATAGAACATATTTAGAATGTTGGTATTATATATATATATATATAAAGTCTGTGTGAGAACCAACGTTTATTGGTAAAGTATTATATATACTGTATATATATATATATATATATATATATATATATATATATATATATATATATATATATATATAAACGTTGGTTCTCACACAGACTTTTTTCCTCCCACTGTTTACCTTTCCCACTATTGCTAGAGATGTAGGTAAATTTAGGCAAATGAAGATTTACACACAAATATCAGTGGTTGGAATTTGTCTTTCCCATTTTGAGGAATGACTGGAACAGATCAGGACAGGTCCTCTGTGTCAAATAATGTTTTTACACTAACCGGACATAAAGAGTTATAAGTTTTAAAAACTCCAAGACAATGTCAAGCATGTAAAATGTAAAAGTGTTAGTGAAAAAGCTACCGTAACATTTATCTTATTTTAAATGTCATGGATGCTATTAATTCTTGCTCCGGTGATTTAATTGGACGAAATGTGCTTGAAAATAAAGGTTAGACTAATGAAAAAAATAATCAGAATGAGGTTATGTCTGCTACAAAAAGATTAATTTCTTTGAAAAAATTTCACACATCTTCGTCAAGGATGCTGAAAAGTAAAGTTTTAAATACCACTTTCTATGTCCTTTGATAGTTTAATCTTAGAATTCAATTCATTTTATATGTATCAACCATTTTCAATAATGTAGTTTTGAAGAATTTTAGAGAGGAAGTTTAAAAGAGCCTGTGATGAAGATGTGCTTAGTTTTTGCCAAGCCCCATATAAGAAAACCTAACTTTGCAAACTGAGAATCCTAATTTTATCACTCATGTATAACAACTGAGCAAGAGCAATGCAAATTTAGTCTCTGAAGAGTAAATGGACCTTGACTCAATGACAATAGGTAATTTTCCCTGATCACTGGCAAAATGGCATTAAGAGGAAAGCCTGTTAACTGAAGCCCTGAGGAGGTTATCCTCCATTTTCACCCCAGTTCTTTAACCAATCAGCGTTTCCCCGATGGGATAGAAGACGATGATGAGGGTTGGGGGAATGTTCAGATGAGCCCCTTGTTTCTGTCAGACCTGGCAAGTGGGCGAATTCTCAGCAAAAAGCACATTGGGCTGCAACTAAACAACAGAGCACAGGGGAATGATTTTCATTTCGTAGCTACATTTCTACATGTGTGGTTCTGTAGCTTCCAGTACTTTGCAAATGTTTCAAACCCCCTCCGATCTTTTGAAATGTGGTCAGATTATCATTATAAATCTGATGCATTTTGTTGAGATAGCTTGTGATGCTACATAGTGAACTGTTGTGCAGGTAAATTGTACTTTGGTACTTTTTTTTTTAAAACCCCATAGGGCTATATGTGTCCCTCAGGCATTTTAATGCCATTGACTCACATTAGAAATGCACTTTCGACCACGTTACCATTGCAATTTGATTGCTGTTTATGGAATTTATGTCACTGAAATACCTTTAAAATCTTTGTAATCTTTCTGATGACAAAGACTTAATTACATCGCTGCCCCGCCCCCAGCAAAAATTAAATAAATAAACCTATGGACTCTTGGCAAACAGTCCATCACAGTTTCCACTAATGTTTTCCATACACCTTACAGGGAAACCTTTAATAATGGCATTAATGGAAAACAGATTTGAAAAAAATAAATATTTTGTTCCATAATGTTTCTCTGAAAAGCACTGTTTTGTGTCCTAAGGTTTAGGAAAAGTTTAATTATAAACAACTTTCAACACAAAAAAAACAAATATTACTCAGATTTTATGTTTGACACTCCGGCTCAGATAATACCCACCAGCAAAATCTCATTTCTTCAAACCGAATGGGAAATAATCCATTTTTCATGCTTTTTCTAAAATAAAGAGTAACTTGTATTGCCATAGCAAGCATTTGATGGGTTAAAATTGAGAACAATTCACAGCTAATTGTTACTAATGGCGAGGACAGACATAAAAAGGATTAAAAGTAGGGTGATCAATGTTGTTTTTATGGCAATTTGGAAAGATGATATTTTGTGTCTGTAAAAGGCATAAAAGGAAGAGATCCCAGAGGGCTTAAGGAAGAGGAGCCTCACGTTTTATCAATATGTTTCTCCGAATGAAACTGAGACTGAAAAGAGAGCAGTAATTTTCATGTTCTGTCTCAGTTTTCCCTCCCAACAATTGACTTGGATGAATGGATGAATGAAAACAGCAGCCCTCCCTGTAGGCATGCCATTGAGTTTGTGAGTTGTGCCCTTGCACTGGGGAGCAGCTATAACAGGTTGACTGACCTCCATATTTGGCCGTGACAGAAGAGCTGGAGAGGATGAGGAGGAAGGCTTAGGGGGGGGTTACACCATCCGTCAAGACACATTCATCAAAATCACTCTTTTAACTTCCTCTCTCTCTCACCCCCCCTCCCCCCCACACGCCTACACACAGATGTAAAGGCATACAAAGCAAAGATTGTTTCTTTCATTATCTTAAAAAATCAGTCGTACGAAATGAAAGGGACCAATTGACGTGTCTTTGACCTTTTAAAAATAATCAATGCCTCAATTTATTGGCACCATTAAAATCTTGCACTGTTGTGAAAAGAACCCTTTAATTATCTTTTAGACCTGTTCAGACCTCTAAAGAGATTGGGAAGACCATTCAGCGCATAATCTAGTGATAGTAAAGAAAAACCTCACAGAGATCTGGACAGGCAGCAAAACACCAGGGACAGAAGGTTAAATCACAGAGGTTAATGCGGAGTAGATCACAGAAGGAGCCATTAGAGAACAATGATGAAAGAGAGCTATACACACTGAGGATTGAGATTGATATGAGAACCAGAGGGATTAATAAGAGGCAAGTATAGAGATATCTGGGAGAGGGATGGCAGACAGAGGAAACTAGAAAGATTTTCATTTTCTGCGAAAATGCAATGTGAACATTGACTGAAAATTGCAGGAACATTTGAAGTCAACTGCAGAAGACTTGTAGAAATATAAAAAAAAAAATAGGCAGAAGCAGCAAAATAAAGCAAAAGCTTGCAAAACCCAAATAGAAAAATTGTAGAAGAGGAGTGAAAACTTTCAGTCAATGTAAAAATCCCACGCAAAGAGTATTAAAAATTCATGCAGAGCACTGTTTACAAAGCTAAACTGTAAAATCACAAGAGTTTATAAGCTAAACTTAGCTTAAAAAAAAAGATAGGTTTGATGGAGGCATGCAATTAGGGTTGGAACTGTAACCCTAACCCCATCTCTAATTCCAACCCTCCTCCCACCTCTAAGGTTTGGAGGGCTTCAAACCTTGGAAATAGGTTTAGACTGGGAACCATCAGAGCTAGTGTGACAGTATTTGTTTTTTGGAGACATTCTTGAGCACAATGAAAGCAAAATCTCAGAGAGGGATCTTTAAAAGATGTGAAACTGCTGAAACAAACAGAAGTGATTGAAGAACATGACTACATTTCAATGTTTGAATGGCGTTTCCTGCTGAAAGTGAAAGAGCGCAAAATTTCTAACAGAATTTTTCAGAATTTATGGGCCGTTCCATTCATAACAATTTGATGATCACAAAAGAGCTGAATGTTTCATAAACCGCAGAAGATGTCAGTACCAAAAGACAGAGCCAGAATGTCCGGATTGAGCGGAATATTGGGAAAGTTGAATGGTTGAAATAGAGCGGAGGAATTCAAGAATGTGAATGTAATGTCTACAGCATGCACAGTAATAATTAGAAGATGGAAAACAGCAGAGAAGGGAAGCATACTGGCAGGCTGAGGAAAGGAGACAGATAGACAACACTGAGACACAGAGAATCTAAAACCAGAAACTAACATAAACAGAAAAGTACACTAGGAACTAGCATAAAGAAATTTTGATGTCAGTCATTTCCAGTTTGTGGGATTAGATGGGAATTACTTTTTCAAACTGCATTTTGAAAGCCATCAAGTTATCCTTTGTGGTTTGCCATAAGCCATGTATGGGGGAACAACAAACATGGAAAGAGGTACTCTTATCAGATGAGACCAAAACTTTTTGGTCACCATGTGAATTTGGAAGAACACTAACACTCATGTGCACATCACATTGAGAAACGCCGTATGTACAATAAAGGGTAGCGGCAGCACCAAGCCTTTAGGATGCTTGACTTCAACCGTTTAAAGCTTATCTGTGTCAGAATGGCCCAGTCAAAGTACAAACTATTTGAAAACATTTGAAAATTGCTGTCTATGGAGACTCTTTATTCAATCTAATGAGGTGGTGGGGCGTGCCGTGGTGGCGTAGGGGATAGCGTGACCCATGTTTGGAGGTCTTGAGTCCTCGACGTCGCGGGTTCAACTCCCGGACCCGACGATATTTGCCGCATGTCTTTCCCCCTTTCCTGTCAGCCTACTGTCATATAAGGGACAGTAGAGCCCACAAAAGACCCCTGGAGGGGTAAAAAAAAATGAGGTGGTGGAGGAATACCCCCAAAGACAGTGTTGACTCAGGGGCCTGAACAAAAATACACTTCTCATATCTTTATTTGTTAAAAAACATCAAACCCATGCGTCATTTTCCTTCCATCTTCTCATAATGTCCCACATTGTATTGGTCTGTCATCAAAATCCTAATAAAATACAACAAAACATCGTCACTGTATTGTCGCACAATTTGAAGGAGTTCAATATATGTCAATATATCTGCAAGGGACTGTAATTTACTCTTCCTTTTGGGTTTGTGTTATTGCTGATTGAAGTTATTACTTCTGCATGTACTTGCTTATAATAATCAATCACACATCGGGGGGTGTAAGTCAGATGTCAGGAGTTAACTGCTTGTCTCTTGGTGAACAAATGAGTTTACATACCTGGCTCTACACATGGACCCATTTTTCAGCTGCCATTAATTCAAAAGAGCGAGACAGCTAACACCGACCTCAGAGTTAAGTGGGACAGCGCAAAAATGATTCATCTAATGATCGCATTGCAAATGTGAGGGGAAAAATCCAGACAAAAGTGCCACACTGTTTTTGATTTGCTGGTTCACCCATGATGACATGAGTGAGCTTCGGACTTCACTAATCAGAGTGATGATTGTAATTTTCTGAAAGCAATTGCCAGCTTATGTTTTTTTTCTTTTTTCTCACTCCATCATTCAAACACCCCCTTCCTGCTCTTAACCATTTCAAACTCGCTGACCTTCCTAATCGTTTCAGTTTTCGCACTGAAGAAAAGAAAATTAACCTTTCGCATAAATTCTCTTTCATATTGGATTTTTAGAGAATAAGCTCCTCCTATTAGTAAATTAACGTATTGTATCTCTTTACTAAAACATTCTAACAAGGACTGCACAATGTTCACAAAACAAGTAGCTGCAGTTCCACTGCGTACAATTGGGAGGACGACGTAGATCAGATGACCTCCTCTTGTTCTTGGCTCTTTTCGTTTTGTTCCTTCATAACACTGCTTATCCCTTTTGCAAATTTTAGCATCTCAGTGACTAAAAATATACATACAGTTCGGATGTAAAGAGCTGGAAATATGAATCTAACAGGCCAAACATTTTTGTCATGCATTGCTCCAAAATATTATTGATTCTTCTTCATAGGTAATCTATGAGGCACACATGGCAGCTGTTTTGGATTTGGATCCCTTGCTTACGGCAATAATTCACACAAAAAAAATACAATAAAAAATAACCAACAGATTCAGTTCATCTCTAAGTACAGGAGAAGGTCTTGGTAAGAGTGCTAACTTTCTGTCTTAATTAGTTGTGGGGAACTGCATCGTTTATTTCTCTAAACGTTTGGGACCTGAGATGTTTCCAGAGGAAAAGAACTCTGCAGAGGATAAAGGAGGAACCTTAAGGGGAAGATTCATAAATTAAAGGCAAACACCGATTAAACTGTCTTAAAAATTTTAAATTCAACTTTTAACACATAGAAATATCTATCATGGCTTTACAACAGATTTTAAAAATATCTGGAGAAAAATGATTTCTTTTTGTGCTTGTGTGTTTCAACATTTGGTAAATGTAGATATTTAAATTAGGGAATCTGGCTCCACTTACATATGCATGCCAGCAGCTGACTGCGGGGGCTGCTCTATTGCTTCCTGCTGTGCAAAAATGGCTCTGCTGCACCACAAAATGGCCAGTTTAAATATTACTGTGACCAACCGATACCCAACACTCAAAGCCAGAAACGGAAACACAGACTGATCTCCAAAAAAACATGTACACATTTTTATTTATAATTTAAGAATTTGCTTAAAGTCTCATATTTTGTGCAAGCAGACACAGTGAATGAACTCAAATCAAGACTGAGTTACAGAAATATTTCAACACGGAAGCAGAAATTTGGAAATAAATAAAGATAATTCAACAAGCCTTAAACGTACAAAACATGGGACCCAAAATATAACCAAATAACTCAAAAATGACAGAAATCATTACAATGTAACTCCAAATACCAGTGTAACTAACAAAATGTTAGAAAACCATTACACTTTCTGGTAAATGGAATGCTTCGCCACTCTCTCATCATCAGACCATGCAGTCGACTGAAATCTGATGATTTTGTCTGTTTGGTCGAAGCATCCAAACCACGTTTTCAATTCCACAACAAACTCGTTAGATTGTACACCAAACCAAAGGCTTCAGCCTCAGCTGTTCTCAGGTTTGTCACAGCAGGGGAAAAAAAAAAAATCCAGGTAAACTTCCTGTCCTCTATTACACACACATCCCTGGAGAATATAGGCACATCTATTCAGTCCGCCCACCTCCCTGCGTGGAGATAATTCAGCTGAGAACAATTCCTGTTGTTGAGTTTGTCAACAACAGGAATTGTAAAGAACAAATAGTAATCTATTGCCTCTTACTCAGAGCAGCGTTGTGGTCTTGCCATTTTTGAACAGTCATGAAAAGCAGGAGCAGGTTGAGTTATTAGCCGGTAAGCTAATTCAACATACAAGACTAAACAGGATTTTAAAAAAGCCTGCTCCCACACTGAAACTAAGAAAGATTTTATTGGTAAAAAAACAAACAAAAAAAACCCATCAGTGAGCCATCTGCTTTTTATGGTGAGCGATTCGTAGCAGAGCACAAGCAAGGTCTCCTTGTGTGCCGACCCGCTACCAGGTTCTTGGTTCTCTAATGGCTGAGTGGTGAGTCTCTTGGGTCTGTGGTTCTGTCTGCTGGGAGAATCACTTGACTCCACTTGAATGTCAAAAATTGTCATGCACAGAGGGACATTAAACACATCTGGGTTCTGTGTACGTACATCTCTTTACAAAAACATTCACAAGTTAGTTTTCTGTCGTCATGTTACAGCCAAGGACTTCTGTGTATTTTACTGGGTTTTATGTCAGAGAGACCTGCAAAAAGTGTAAGGAAAATAACATTCAGGTATTTTCTTTTATAATAGGCCGATAAACTGTAAACATAATTATGAAATGTATGCTGCGATTAGCTTCCTCCATCTTCCCATTACTTATACCTGCTAAACAAAAACAACAAAAAGCTCCCCAAACATCCACAAGGCATGACGCTGCCTCCATCATGTTTGCTGTGCGCAAATGGCTCATGTCAGCCTGTATGCATAACTTCTTCTACCTGTTCCCAACAAAACCTTTCCGCTTTGTGAACTGTATGACTAACAGTTGTCTTTTTGACAGATGTTTCTCAAATGAGCTGTGGATTCCTGCAGCGCCTCCAGAATTATGAATATGAACATCATATTTGTGATTCATGTTTTCTTTGCTTGGCCCATCAACTAAAACTGTACACAAATTGACACCATTAGCTAAACATGTGTATACTTGGGGTGTATACTTTTAAAAAAAATTTTTTTTGCAGATTAATGCTGTGCGAATCGGATTTTAACAGACCATACTTGTACTTTCAGTATTTAGACACCCCCACTGGCTATCAGAGGAGCAATAATCATAGAGTTAATGTTATGTAAAGCTATTGCTGCAAATTAAGACTAGGTCTTAGTAGCTGCACCATTACATTTAAAGAGTTTCCCCTCGAAACATTTCAGGTAATTTGTAGCACAGATTTGATTTGTAATGAGAGGCGATGAGGAGAGAGTTTCAGAGCTGTTAGACAATGATTAACAAAAAAAAAATCATGTTTACTCCTCTCTGGTTGATGAAGAAAAGACAATCGTGCATGTAATCTGCTGGATCAACAGCTTAGATACATCCAAAGGATGGATGTACAACCAATCGATATGGACAGAGTCCTTTGTGTCTGTCCCAGCGTTCCTCGCTATCGTCAGTCAAACTTAGCCAAAGACCTTGAGAGAAGAAGTCAGGAAACTGAAGGTCACATCCAGCTGACAACCTTTTCAGTGAGAAGGCCAGAAGCTGCAAAGTGCCATCTGCATCACAGATAGTCTGCAGGAAATTATTGCACTAATTTGGTGCTCCAGTTCATTCACTTAATTCAATTAAACCTACATTGTCTCATTGGCGTCAGCCTGAAAAGTAATGTTTTAAATTTAAAGACGATGCGCTCCACAGCTTAGGATGAATTATTTTATAATCCTACAGGCTGCTGGTGGTTGTCTACTGTACTAAGAGTCTTGGCTCATCTTGGAGAGGTCGATAGTCTATGACAGAAACACACACTCACACCTAGGGGTAATTCAGCTTGGGCTATTAACCCAACAGGCCTTCAGACAGTGAACTGAAGCCAGAGTGCATACTGATAATTCACATATGCACATGCAAACTCCACAACCATTAGCCCCAACCAGGAACCACACACAGTATCCTCTCCCTGTGTGTGTGTGTGTGTGTGTGTGTGGGTGGGTGCGTGTGTGTGTGTGGGTGGGTGCGTGTGTGTGTGTCAACAACTACTTGAGTGTGGAGCTCCAACACGCTGTCTCAAATGAAACAATTTGAGACAAACTTCAAGTTTTCTTGAAATACAGCGATGAACCTAAGAGAAACATCTTAATGTCCTTGTTAATCAAGGTTGATATGTAAATTTGCTACAATTTAAAGCGAACAGCCAAAAGGACATTAAAATAATTGAATTGTTTGAACAATAATAATGTACCAAATGATCGTGCCCTGTTCACATTCACTCAAATCCATATTTGCTTTTGGCTGAAAGGTGAATTCAAATAAAGTTTTTTTTTTTTTTTTTCTCCCCATAACGCTCCAGTAAGTAAAACTGTGAAACTATTGTTTTGGCACTCAGACAATAATTCGGATTGCTGTACAGTTCAACTGGAGACAGTTAAAGAAAATATTATATACAGTATATATATACGTATATATATATTTAAATCTTTGTCAAGTGCTCCTGATGCCCCTCAGGTTATGCTGCCCTGGACGGTGAGCCATATCATCCCGTACTGTAAACGGTCACTGAGGCTATGCCACTGCTATGTTTGACTCAGAGTGACATCCTTAAGAGAAACACTCTGAATGAGATAGTTCATGATTTTGAATGACAGTATTAGCATTTTTGCTATTTTGATTGCTCTTGCAGGTGGGCACAAAAATACCCAACCTACATTTTGAGATTTTCAAGCCCTTCCACATTTCTCTCGCTTTAGTTCTGTTACACATACCCTGAAGACAGCTTGAAACTGAAAATTGTCTACATAGGTCCCTAGATTGATCAGTGCGGTGATATTATTTATTTATTTATTTATTTATTTTTTGCTGTACTGCTTTTATATTTTCAGAATATCCTTGAATAGTTTATTTTTCTTTTGTACAGTAACAGTTAAAAAAATAACTTGAAGGGGTCTTCTCTATATTTACAATTACTCTACGTGTGTTTTCTTGTGTGTTCTTTCTTCTGAAGCCTGTATGTAGGACAGCAAGGCTTGTTGTGTCAAAGATCTGTGGTGAACAAAATGTCATGGGAACAAAAAAATATTCCACTTGACATCCCTCCATCATTGTTCTGCCATGAAACGCAGGAACCACAAAAGTCAGCCCTGCCCGCCTGGATCCTTGAGGAATTCAAAGAAAAGCAACATCTCGACCGTCACACGCTTTTCATCTTGAAGCGGTCTGAGGTCGGCCTTCCTGTTGTCTAACAAAACCACACGGCGCCTCCTGTCACACAGGTCACCCCCGAGACCCAATGGGTCACTCGCACAAATACAGTGCTAACCATGCTGAAAGGAAATTGTGACAAAAGTGAAGAGAAGTGGAGCCATAAAGCACAATGATTTCCTCTCGTTAAAGTTATTACTCAGGAGTAGACAGACCCCAGTTCTTTTTTTTGGGGGGGGGTTGAAATTTCCATGTCTGATAACAGGCAGAGCTCATTGAAAAGCTGATAACTATGACTGGGACAAATCAACAAACCCTTCTGCTTTGCTGATCACGCCGAGGAAATCAGATCTACGATCCGCATATTAAATCCCATGGAGGTTTCAGTGCCATGGAATCGCTTAGATACACTTTGAATTTTTTTTCACATTTTGTCTAGTTGCAAGCACAGCCTTAATTTTTTTAAATTGTATCTGAAGGATTTTTGGAAACTAGATATTATCCCTCCACTTTCTAAATTTCTATTGTGTTGATTTAATCCAAAAGAAACACTCAGAGGTTGTGATTGTATTATGGCGTGGTGTGATAAAGTCCAAGAGACATGCATAGTTTTGCAAAAAAGCACAGTGTGTGTGTGTGTGTGTGTGCAGTTGCAGCTTTTAGGTGAGTTTCAAATAATCCCAGCACATTAAATATTTAGAAGCAGCATAATCCACACAAATTCAGTTTTGCGTGTATTGTTTGTTTTGTTTCTGCACATGAGAGGCAAAAGAAAAGTATTCAATACACCGATTTTTCAAGTTTTCCCACTTACAAAGAATGGAGAGGTCTAAACTTCAACTGTGAGAAATAAGACAATAAATATTGACAATAAAAAAAGGAATAATCCCATTATGTGATTTTTAAATAACAATTTTAAATTTTATTACATTTTATTGCACTAAATAAGTGTTTGACACAGAAAAAAAAAATGACGGTATTCTGCAGTGAAATGGACAAACATCTGTGGAGCAGATGCTTTTTTCTTAGCAGATGTTTTGGTTGAACAATTTTCTAAATCTCATTGACAATTTATTTACACTCGCACAAGAAAATACGGACTTTTGTCTTTGAAGTTTCATTAAAAAAAACTGACTGTCCAAATAAAAGAGTCGAGAATAATTGGTAAGTTTGAAATACATGATCAGAAACCTACTGCCAACAACCTGCTGTCCTATACATATGTATTAATGAAAACATACAAAGCACGCCGACGTGTGGAATCCAGATGCATGACCACACAAAGAAAAATAAATCAGCTTAGAAAAGATTGCATTTTAAGTGCATTTAATGAAATATCATTATAGATAGTTGTAAAGATAGAACACTGATTCACCATCAGCTTTTAAGCTGAACTTTCTGTGTCAAGTTTGAAACTTACACTGCCCTCATTTTTTTTTTAAACTTAATCTTAGAACTTAATCTACGTACGCCAGTTTTACTGAGCAGAACTTCATTAAGGATATTATTAATAGCATATGAACTGTAATGTTACCCCGCTCCTTTGGCCTTTTTTATGTATTTAAATGAAATGCTTAATAGACATAAGTAACTTTTCTATTGTATTTGCAATAAAAATATGAGTCAACAAGAAGTTATCAGTGATTATTAGAGCAAATCTGTTAACTACATGTATGAGATAATTTGACAGGGCGTACTTTCTAATTTGAAGAGCATACTATCGATCTACCTGCTCTACCGTGACAAAATTGAGACAAGTAAAGTTTGAACTTTTGCATCTGGGGTTACAAAAGTTCAACCTCAGGTGAGTGTAGGGGAGGCAAATACGCTCACCTTGTTTGGTACCTGGATAGCGGCCCGTCCGTCACCAAGCAAGACTCTATCCAACAGTGGTAGAGAGACATGTTGCACGCAGACATATTGTTTATATATTCTGTTTCTCACAGCTGAGGTATGCCTAGGATAAAAATGACTTAGCTCTCTGTTTTTTTTAGGTGGGAAAACTTGATGGAGTGTGTTACATTCTTATTGTCCCCCCACCGCTGTATCTGCTTCTGCCTGTCTTGGGTCATTGAAAGGGACAGCTGTTGCAGTGGAGTTTGTTTACCAGCAGTCCCTGTCTCTTTGTGTGACGTCTAAACAGGATGCAGTCACAACACCTGACGGCACCGCCCACACACAAGACCTGAAATTGTCTGCAGCTTAATTTCATGAAAGTTGGCGGTCTAATAAGCGGACAGATAAATCCAGTGGAAGAGACAGATTTCATGTCAGGCGTCGATGCTCATGTGGTAGCTGGATGTTTTTAATTGCTGCTGACACGTTGCTGTTCGTAGGTGTGGCATTCATTCTGTCACTTCCACAGCAATGGATGTGGTCCCTGGGGACAAGGCTCCGTTTGAATGTGCTGTGTGAAATTTACACTTTTCTCGCTCAGGGGAAACATTTGTCCGTCCTCTGTAGCACCTTCTTACAGATATTTTCGATGACAAATAAGTAAGTGACAAATCCCCGTGGTGCCGCTAATAAGGTGACCCCCTGCTCTTGCCAAAATGATTGCCAATATTTTTCTTTCCACAAGATATTATGTTTCTGTTTATTATGCAGGTGGGTTCCTGCAGAGGGCAACTGTCTTGAAGTACAGCGAAACATTACATTTGAACAGATATTTAATCAACTGGCAAAGTTTGGTTGGCAGAATGAATAGCTGCTTTGTAATGCAGAGTCAAGCATTAATAAATAAGACGAAGTGGGGGATTTAAAAACAGCACTACTGAGATTTATTAAGGCCTTTCTGTTTTAAATGAGTAAAATAGAACAATTTAGAAAAACTAAACTTTTAATTTTAAACCATTTAAAGGAGAAACAAAGCGTTAAAACAAATGTTAAATCTTTTGAAGAAACATTGATTACTTCCTGTTTTCCTGGGAAGTAAATATGACATGACACCAAGTCCCATTTCTCCAAGTCACTCTTCAACAATACAAGAGAACATGCCATTCAAACGAGGCAGATGCATGTTTATTTGAGTCAGAGTCACGAGTCAGAACGTTGCTTTGGAAAATAGCCAGTTACTGAAACTTTCAAAAACAGTGATGAATTTCAAAACAGCTGGAACTGTGACAAATAAAGCTGTGAAGAGAGACAAAAGTCCCGAGACAGAGAGACAGAAGCTCATTGTTGGAGAACAGCAGCAATTACATTTTTTTTTTTATTATAACACAATAACGTTAAATTTAAGAAGGAAATAATTCTAAGACCTTTTACACACGCTCCCAACTGTGGTTGAGACTTTTAATGTCATTTTGACATTTACACATATTGACACATTGGAATATTTTATATCATAGATACCTTCTGGATCACGTTTTAGACCTGGTAGCTACAGTGGGGTGCTAATTTTGATTATTCTTTTCACTGACATTAACTCTATTAAAGATGTGTAAAAATTCTTGCATTTTTTTTAATTGTAATAGCACAAATCTCACACTCAAAGATTTGAAAGAAAATACAAACTTTGATCAAATCCATTATTATTTAGTTGGAAAATACATCTTCAGATCCTGCACCAGATATGAGTTAGTTAGTAGTGGCGTTTCCACATTTTCACACTCATCAACTCATATCTCTCTCTCTCTCTCTCTCTCTCTCTATATATATATATATATATATATATATATATATATATATATATATATATTGTCAAGAAAACTGGCATAGGGTGTGAGATCTTTCCGGGTGCATGCAGAAAAGGTGCATAGAAGCCTGAGAGAAAATAAGTAATCTTGTAGTTTGATTAAAAGTTAATTAAGTTGAATATGAATGAATAGTAAAATGACTACAAATAATCACATAATAACCTTCTGAAATGTATTTTCTGAAATGTGATCTGTAATGATTTCTGTAATGATTTAACTGTGGAAAGATTATGGTTGATGATTTATGGTTGATGAATTATAATAAGTGAGAGATGTGATTAATTATTAACTGAGGATCAAACTTGTGATAATTTGAAGTCAATGTTCAAATGGGTTTAATACAGGTTGGATGTGTTTAATGATTATAACAGATGGGAAAGTGAGTTAGAGAAAGAAGAGGAACTAATGGGTGAGGTCCTGATAACAGGAAATGTCGCAAGCAGTTCTGAACAGATGGCCAGGGCGCGCAGGATGGGTGGTACGGTGAGGTTGGCTAAGATCAACAGGGTTGGGGAAGAACAGGACTTTCCACACTAGTCAGCAGACAGGAGGGGCCAGCGGGGCTTTGCAGCAGATGTTCAGGAAGTCACGTAGACCGAACACTCTACATACACACATATGGTAGAGAAGTGTATAAAAACAGGCTGAAAAGAGGAACCAACTGTTCTTTGTCCACGGCGCTGGAGAGAGGTCGACACAGGAAAGCAGATCGAGGAAACAGCAACAGACCGCACCCTGGAACCACGGGAGACTTGAGGCTCCACGCCGCCAAGAAGGGACAAGTTCCGGACGCCCAAGCCCTGGTTCCTGATCCGACCGTCGGTCTTATCTCAGCCCAGATAGTGCAACAGACTTGGAGAAAAGACGAAGATCCCGGAGGGATAAAGAGCTGGGTTTTTAAAGGATTTGGACCCGTTCTGCTTTGTTACTATTCTAAGGAGAATTTTTCCCACATAAGGACAAAAATTCTGACCAAGGCTTCTGGATGTTTCTGTTGCCGAGATTCACCATCAACTGGGTGTGAGTTGAATCTGCCCCCAAAAATCTATCTCAGAACTAGCGACATAAGTTAGGGAAAGGAGACAGCATAGTATGGTTATACATGTGAATTTTATTATACTGCTCTTGAATTATATACAATTGATTATTGATCTGTATGTCACATATCCCTGCTTAAGCTTGCTTAATAAAATTATATTATAAAATTCTAATGAGGTTGGTGGACATTGGAATTAATTGAGTCATTTAATCATTTTTCCGTACTTTTAATTGAGGTAAAACTAATGTACATGATTCCAGTAAGTAGAAGGCTTCATAATTTCCTTTGGTGAGTGTGAATAATGACCCTGGGACTTACATCCAAGTCACTAAATCTAATCTAGCCGGTTCCAAGAGCGAGTTATATGATAGGAAGCGAGCTACCGTTAACAGAAGTGGTTATTGGAATTATGCAGCTGCGAGGGCTACTCAGCTGATTGTTTCTTAACTGTAAAGGGTCGTAGCTTCTGGATTGGAGGTAGTTAGAGCTAGACGAATCGCTTTCGCCACCAGTTTGAACAGATTATCTCTCATAGATCTCCTTTAGGGTAATACCCAGGTCTTAGAGATTTTCCGGACCTGTTAGACAGAGAACTGGTCAGTAGTCAGCCCAAAGGAGCTGTGATGAAGAGGGAGGGGCTGGCTATTGCGCAATAACAGACAATATATATATGCAGTTGCCCCTGAGAGGCCCCTGAGACAGTCCAGCACATAACAGCAGGGTGCAAGATACTGGCAGGGAAAGCGTACATGGAACGACATAACCAAGTTGCAGGCATAGTGTACAGAAACATCTGTGCAGAATATGGACTGGAAACCCCGAGATCAAAGTGGGAAACACCCCCAAAGGTGGTGGAGAACGCCAGAGCTAAGATCCTGTGGGACTTCCAGATCCAGACAGACAAAATGGTAATGGCGAACCAACCAGACATTGTCGTAGTGGATAAACAACAGAGGAAAGCCGTTGTGATAGATGTAGCAATACCAAGCGACTGCAACATCAGGAAAAAGGAGCACGAGAAACTAGAGAAATACCAGGGCCTCAGAGAGGAACTGGAGAGGGCCTGGAAGGTGAAGACCACAGTGGTGCCTGTGGTCATCGGGGCCCTCGGGGCAGTCACCCCCAAACTGGACCAATGGCTACAACAGATCCCAGGAACAACATCAGACATCTCAGTCCAGAAATGTGCAGTCCTTGGCACAGCCAAGATACTGCGCAGGACCCTCAAGCTCCCAGGCCTCTGGTAGAGGACCCGAGCTCAGAGGATAAGAACCACCCGCGGTGGGTGAGAAGGGAATTTTTATGCACCTAATTTAAAGGTTGGAGTTTTTCAAAAGTTTTCAATGTAAGAGTTTCTTATTCCACTAAATATTTACTAGACTTTATTCTAATGGATTTTCCACTTACCAAGAAGTTTGCCTGCACCTGTATGTTTTCGTCTCAGCATGGATTTTCCCCAACAAGTCATATCCGTCTCTCATATTCTACTATCCATCAAAGTGTTTCTGATCTGACTTTCAAACCTCAGCTTCCCGTGATTTATTCCGGTCTTTATTTCCATTAAGGTTTTCTTTCCCCGGCAGACTGTGGCGCACACTTTCATCACCCCAGTGTTAATTCAGCAGTTCCTTCCTGTACGTCAGCGTATAAAACGAAGCGAATTAGGGCTATTTTCTGGGCCAGTTGTGTTCAAAGACAGACAATTGCGTCATGCACTGTGGGTATTATCGAGAATTTGAAGTCATTCAATGAAACACGCAATTACAAGTTGAACGTCTTTTTTTGAGTGTGCATCCACTTATTTCTCCTCCTCATCTTTCACCCCTCAACATTATCTGAGGCTAGAATAAAGTGAACATTTTTTCAACTTTTGTGACCCTGCAGGCTGCTTTTAGTTGCACTAGTTGGAGTCCCTGCTTGTGATGTCTGAAAACATTCAACTGTGAAATTAAGTGGCTCCCTGCTATTTGCCAGATGACATTCAGTCTTGCCAGAGGTTCATTACAAGTGGCAGTCATACTAAATCCTGTCCATCAGTGGGATCAGGTACTTATAATCAGTATTCTGGATCTCATGACAGATGAAACAACATTTGAAAATTGGCATTACACTAACTTTTATAAACTTTCAGTAAACACATCCATTATTCTCTTTCCTGTAATAAAATTGCACAATAAGAAATTTAGTGGGCAAACATGTTGCTACCACATATAGTTATATCAGTGAAGGTTTCATTAACACTTCAGTGACACAGTGAGGAAAACAACAAACAATCACCAGGGTCAGTCACGAATGATCCATTTCAGTTGTGCAGGAAAAGCATAAATTAAATATCTCACATTGTTTCAAGCAGGTTAGTGCCAACACAAATTCAAAGTAGCAAACTTTATCTGGAAGGAGAAAAAAAAAATCATGGATAAAAATGATTTAGTTGGAGTTATTGTAATAACATTTTATAAAAATAATTGGGAATGTTCCTAAACCAATCCATACTGGACTGGAATAAACATGTAGAACGGAAAAGGAGAAATAATTTTAAATGGCTACTGTGGCATCTCAATTACTTCAAGATGTCGCCTTTGAGTTCTTTACAAGTCTTTCCAGTTCCTACTGTTAAGCTGGTTTTTGGTGGACTTACTGGTATCAATAAAATAGCATGATAGTGATGGAGTCATGTCTTGTAGTCAAGTTCAGTTGTTGTGATTTTTCTTTCATGTGTCGTGATCTGTGTTTTTCTGTGTCTATTTTGAGTTTCTGTGTCTTCCGAGTCTCCGTGTTGTCCTGTCTTCCCCTTGATTGTTCCCAGGTGTGTCTCGTTCCCTGATTACCTCCTGTGTATTTATTGTCACCTGTGTCTCTGTGTCTTTGTCGGGTCCTTGTCGTATCTGTCAGCTGTTGTACTGTCGTCCTTTGCTTCACCAGTTGCTACCGGCGTTGAGCCCTGGCTTCAGCTCAGCCGTGCTGCCTGGGATTTTGGACTTTGTATTCCTGGTTCTTCATTAAAATCATAATTTTCTCACACCTACCTGGGTCCCCAGCGTCTGCCTCACCACCTTCTATCACCACTTCAGGACATCATGTGTTTCGGTTTGGATCCTTACGTTGGTACCAGACTTTAGCTTCCCATTTAGCAAAGTCCTTCTGTCTCCCTTTCTGACGCTTCTGTGTTCATTTCTATGGTAGTGATTTTCCCTCAGCGCCTCAGTTCAGGTTCCCACCTGGCCGGACTGCACTCTGATTATTAGTCTCGTCTTGTACCAGTAATCACATCCCCGCTGTTAAAAGCCTCTCGCTGTTATTACCTCCTGGCTGGATACCTCTTTTATTGAATCCTCCATGCCTGTGGAGGCTGTCACCATTGCCCCTGTTCTTTCCAGTCAGATGCTTCTCAGATGTTTATTCCTCCAATTTATAAAGGAATATACCTTTATTTTAGGTGAAGGTTTTAGATAAACCTTCACCTTAGCATACGACTGCCGTCCTCCTCTCTGCACTCGGGTACAAATCCTCCACAAACCATCATGGTGTGTTGCTGCATTAAGTTCCTCTCATATGAAATCAGGGACTTAATGAAACTCCTACAAAAATATTCATACACCACAAACCTGTCTGCACCAAATATTACACCTTACACAATGCAGGGGGGCAAGTGCCTTTCTTCTGGCAACTGCTACTTCAAGACTTTTAGAAACTGTGGAGTACTCATTACTTTAGATCTTTATACTTTTTTAGATGAGGTTAGATTATTATCCAGAGAAATTCCTATTAGTGCATGGGGAACCAATACTTTTCTTTTCTATTAGTTTATAAATTGTGGAGTGCTTTTTGTTTTTCTTTTGCTTTTCTTTTTTTATTTTGTTTGTATTTCTTTCTTATTAATGTAAAGCACTTTGAATGGCCTTGTTGCTGCAAATGTGCTATAAAAATAAAATTACTTTTCCTTACCTTACCTGGGTTGCATAGTCCTTACCTTGCCTTACCTGGGCAGAAGTTTTGAGGTCTACAACTATTCATTTAACAGGAAAAACTGGAAAGCCCTGTGCATTTTTTTGTCAAATCAACAGCTGACCACACTGTTGCTCAAATGATGTGAGCTTGAAAGTAAGCCTAAATCGGAGCAACATTGTGTACAATAGCTTAGAAAAAACACTATTCCTATACTCTTCAATAATAAAAAAAAAAACTAATTGCGTCTGCTTGTCAGACGGTTTTCATCAGGGCCTGATTAAAGAACAATTGGTCATAAGCTACAGGAGGATGAAAGACCTGGTGAAAATTAGATCTGGCAGAAACGTCCCGTAGTTTAGATGAATGCGCTTTGCTTCTTTCATCTCTGCTACAACAGAGATTGCCTGCTCAGTAGTGCAAAGCATTCCTCTGACAAATGGAAAGTGATATTACTTTGTCTCAGTGAAGAGTTTCCACAAAGCTTTCAAATCATTTTATATAGACAGCCGATATGAGGGAAAGGAAAAAGCTGCATGTGCAGGCTTAAGAAGAGAAACTCTTTTATTTATCCAATATAATAGACTGCTGATGATTATCAGTTAATGCAAGCCTACAAGGAGAACATGTTTAAGGCTGGATCTTTATATAAGGAGAGTGTGATGAATAGAGATGGACGTCTTTGCTCCTCTACCAGGAAATAACCTCACGATGTTAGCACTTTACTGAGCTGCTGGGAACATTCTTTGCAGAACAAGAGAAGTCTATTTCTGTATCGCTTTGCAGATTTTCAAAGTCTTACCTACTGAGTCTGGAAGTACGCTTATGCCAGTGACTTTGTTTATTCGTGGGAATAAAAGGGGAGATATAGTGAAGACAAAACGTTGTGCAGGAGCTTGTTGCTGCTTGCTGCAGTGAGTCAGGAGACGTTTTACAGTGGTGCTCTGCTTAATTATTTTTTAATTTCTCTTCTGGATTAGGGCTGAGCTTACACTACAGATAAAAATGTCTTAGGTCAAAAAGTTAATTGCGGTTTTGAACATCAAAAATCACTAAATTGAAAACCTACGTTTTTCTGTGTGGTTTTTTTTTTGTTTTGTTTTTTGTCAACAAGGTAGCTACGTCTTTATATTTTGCTTGAAACAATCTGTAAACGAGTCAGACTGGATCTTGCATGAGTAATAAGCTTGCAGGAGCTTTTACCGACACTTTGAAGTTTCCTGCATTAATACCAACTAATCCTTTGCTAAGCTTGATGCCTAAAAACGTATTATAGATGCTGTGAAGGTGCTCTCTCTTCCTCGATACCCAGACAGTCTGTGACAAACTAAGCAGGAGTGTGAAAGTTGAACCCTCAGCGGTGTAAGTCCAGGAGTAAGTTGATACACTTTGCTTCTTTTAGGATTTCCAATGTGACCACATTCTTTCCCTTACGACAGCATATTAGACTTTTATACTTACTAGTCGTAAAATATGAAAATTTTACATTTGTGTCAGCTTTTCATACAAAGACCTGCATTATACACAGAATAAGATCAACTATTAGGTTGTTTTTTTGACTTCACCTGGACTAGCCTCAGTTTACATAAAATCAAGAATCCAACTATAAAGGTTCTGATTTGTTTGGAACAAAAACAGGACTGTACGTCATGCTCTGGAGTTTCTTTTCTATGTCCAAGTGGATCCAATCAAGCCGTTTTATTTATTTTTTTTCCATTTGAATATCACACATGAAAGTGGAACAAATTTTGAAATGTCATTATTTTGCTGCGCTCAGGGAGTCTGTCACCTCTTGGCTGCTGGGTTCGGCTCCAAGCATCCAGTGAACAAATGAAACAAGTAAAACCGGAAAATATAAAGAAAACAGAGGAACTCATCTCCCACTGTTGTTGTTAGCGGTCTATTATTAAGTAAGAAGCTAAAGTTGGTCCAAAACCTTTGTGTGAAATGAGACTTTAGCTAATTTACTGTTCTAATTTTATGACTCTTTGCGACTCAACATCTTGTTGTATAAAATATCCTGATATGTACACTAACAGACACAATTATGCTGCTTATGTACTCACCATTGTTAATATGGTCTTGTGTGTTAGTCACAGTCTGGAAAAGAATACAATTTATCCACAAAAGCAGGGACCGGTTTTCCTCCTTTCAACCTCTGATGATGTTATCTCTGTCCCACCCGGGGACTCTGATGTGATGTTCACAGACCCTCTTTTCTGTTTTGCCATCTTGGGCTATTCTTGCTTTCCAAGGCACTATTTTTTATTTGAATCCCTTTTGGCTTCTTTCATGTCTGACTCCTCTTGGACTTTAATCCCTTTCACTTTTCTGCGTCTCTAAAGGCTTCTCGGCATTGAGCGCTTTTGATGGCAGTTCCTTTAGTATGTTTATTCCTTGCTGATTTTCTTCTCCTTGACCGTACGCCGCAAGCTTTTCATTCCTCTTGGCCCCTCCTCAAAGCCTGAACGTTTTCCAAAGCTTTACAGACACTTAAGACACTCGCTAATTATATATATATATATTTAACCTTATTTCTCACAGCACACCACAAGCCTTTTCCCAATGACTGAAAACCTCTGAGGGCCTCTTTGTGTTTCCTACTTGCGATATGAACTGTAACTAGGAAAACATCTGCCTACTGGTGGCAGCCTCCAGACACTACTACTGCTACTTAGCGACCTAACATGACACCATCTTTGTGCATGAAGGTGAGTGAGTTTGCATGCTGGCTTGAGCTTTGAGTCAAGCGTGAGAACAGGAGCACAGACCCATGAGAGCAAGTGCAACGTATGTAAACACTTAACGGATCCTGTTTCCACCACCGTCTAATTAGCTGAAGCGTGATCCGTCTCTCAATCGTGCCACAACACTACGTCCTTTACAGCATCGCTATTGTTACAGAAGAATAAATGTCGGTGAGTCTGGGAAGGCAACTAAGGAAGTGGTTGATGGTAATTGTTGAAAAAGTCTTTGTTGTGTAGCTACAGGATTGCAGCATAGAGCCAGCATTAGATCAGCTATGGGTATCAAATCAGATGTTTGTTGGGTTCCAGTGCTACAGGTTGCAATATGTTATTGTAAGACGGCAGGCTTTACAGATACTGGAAAAAAACTGAGAAAGGAAGGAAAACAGCAATAAGACCAGAAAGAAAGAGAAGAACAAAAGAAGAAAGGACACAAAGAATGAAGGGAAGTAAAACACACAAAAGAAAGGAAGGAAAGAAGGACACAGAGAAGACAGTCAGGAGGAAGGAAAGAAGGGAAGAGAAACTGAGGGACAGTAGAAGGAAAGATATTCAGACTAAAAATAGGACACGGGAAGAGAAGGAAGGAAAGGAAAGAAGCGATGAAGAAAGCACAAATTTTTTTCCATTTTCTCACACTACAACTACATTACATTGGGTTACACAAGAATATTTTTTGGAAGTTGTCTATGTGTTTTTCAACTGAATTAGGACTGTCATCCACCGCTGAATCCAAAAATGACCTCCAGCTGGTTGAGCAAAACCAATGTGATTTTTGGGTGCAGTACATCAAAATGACCCTAAAATAATTGGAAAACCCCCAGGCAATTTTTATTTGGCCGTTGACCAGTGTTGTTCTTGAATTTTGGCGACGATGCATTGCAGCAGGTAATATTAAAAATGGTATTAGTTTAATAATCTTGTCCATGAATAAAAGACATGCTGAATGTGACCTCTGACCTGTGCTAGAGTGCCACATATGAGGGCCAGTAAAAATAAAAAAAATAAAAAAAAAGAGCCACAAACACGGCACTAAAACCACGAATGTTTCCAGCCGCTGCACTAACAGACTGACTCACTGGGATGTCAGGCCACATTGTCCCTGTTTCTCAGCTCCCTGCGGTTTGAGTTTTCAGCAACCTGCCACGGCTGTCAGCCTTTCTCCTCTTTTTCCCCACGAGGGAAGATGTTCAGCAGGTTATTGTTGAGGTGGATTCACATTTCGCTCTACGGATGCAGCTAAATTTGAAAACAGATACTCTTTTTTTTTTTCTTTTTTCTTTCTTTATTGCTGATGCCGGGTTTTTTCATTTGGTGTATTCTGTCATGCATTGTTTGCTGAAGCCATTTAAGCAAAACATGTCTGTGTGTATCCGTTTGAGAACAGATGCCTTTGATGAATTCATCGACTCAGCAACCCAGACCTCATTTGGTTCATCAGCACAAATAAACTTCAAATATGTACAGTAATTTATGTGTGCTGGCATAAACAATCACAAAATCTGTCATGCGTTATTTCCACCTTTGTTTTTTATTACGTTAAGCAGACTCCTGCAATATGGTGATCAAAGTTTTTTGCAGTCTTTTTTTTTAGCGTGTGCATCTTTCTCTTACTAGCTGAAAGTGGGCCACAGGTTTAAGGACAGCAAGAGGATCCAGAACACCGCGTCTGCGGTCATCATTTCCTCTCAGCGTCCTGCAGCCTTACAGGATTACTGGTAGCAGGCTGCGCTGGACGGTCCACTCGAATTACACTGGCAGAAGCATATTATTTCCCAAAGTCTGCCACAACGATCAGGTGGCATTTAAGTCGACCAAAAAGATCGAGTGAGTAAGCCTGACCCACATGGCTGCTCGGGAGCGATAAGGTTATGCGGCAGGTTCTGCTGTCTGAGACAATGAAGAAGAGGGATGTAGTTCACCTCCTGTGGCTGAATGTATGGATCAATTTTCAAAGTTTTATAACAGACACAGGATTAGAACGCTTTCAAACAGATGTGGACTTGGTTCCTACAACTTGTAGGCGTACCCCGTGTTAAGGAAGAAAATACGCTTTTGTGTAATGTTTAAACAGTTTTATATTGTTTTTATGTGGAAGATTCACAAGTTTTCTTTTTTTTAAACCCCCCTTATGGAGGTGATAAAAAAGATCTCTTTGACTTGAGAGATGTGCAAACTGAGTTTTTAAAAAATCTGTTTGTATTCTGTAAAGTGACACAAACTGGAAGCAACTGAGAGAAATATCAGTCACCAAGCAAACACCAGGTGGAAGTAAAACCTGCAAATTTGACCTGGGAGAAATAATCGCACCATGCACATCAATCAGGTGCTGCCTTTTCTGGTTGCATTTCTTGGTACTTTGTAGATCTTTCAGATCAGCTATAGAAAATATTTATAATTAATCTCTGTCTCTTTTTACCTAACAAAAGCTAAAGAAAGACTTAAAAACTTAGCTGCAGCAAAACAAGTGTAGTGTTTTAAACAATACAATAGTTCAAAAAGTGTAAGAGTAAAATATTACGTGGGAAATAAACACCAGTAAATATATATCAGCCTGACTTGTGTGAGAGTATAATAATCCTTTGCAATTATGAGTGGCTACATAAAATAATTTTAGAGCTTAAGGTAATTAATTCATACAAGAGTTAAACAACAAGCTCAAAAAGTGAACTTACACAAAATTGAGACAGCAAAGAACAAAGTACTAAACATAATAACCTTTTAGGCCGATGCTAATAGTTCAGATACTCACTGATCAATACATTTCACATTAAATCTAACAGTTATTATCATGTAATTCCACAGCTTTTAAAAGCAATGTCCAATTTGAATTGGAGTTTTTTGTGTTTCCTTAGTCACTAAAAGCACATATTGTTGTTGACACTATGATTTGAAAAGATGAAAAATTAACAAATAGCAAATGACAAAGATTGCACTTCTTTTTTTTTGAATAACAGTTTTGGTTTTACATTTTCCTCATTTGTCAGAATATACAGTATGTCTCCCCCCCCATTTAGATCTAAAGTTAAAACAAATTTACACTCAGATTTAAGGACCCCCTTCCTTGTACTTAACAGTTTTTGTTTACCTGTAAGACATTTCCCCAGCGCCCGGTGTTTTCATAGAGCGGCTGCACGGTGCGACCACAGGCCTGTGGGTGGGCAGACTGGGCTCGTTAGCTTTGGCTGGACGCCATCTACGACACTGAGAGCTCTGAGAACAAGCTCAGGCTAACGGAGCCCAAGAGCTAAGCAGGGATTTTCAACTGGAAGAAAGACTACTTCAAATCCAAATCCCCGTTGTTCCACTGCATCGAGGCGCTAAGACTAAAGGCAGCAAATTCTGTCACTAAATCTTCAGTCGAAGCCCATAGAGAGAAATCTCTGCCATCTCAGTCTCCATCTCTTCTCTCTGAAAACCAAACAGGTGTCAAATCTGTCTTCTTTTACACAGCAGCCAAGAGGCAAAGTCATACATTTGGGAAGCAGAGGATTTCATTGTCCCAGCTTTATGGCCCTGGACAGCTTTTCATGAAAACTTTTGTTGATGATCTCATGTCGCGTCATTAAATAAATCATTTTTTTTTAAAAACGACCACTCTCAGCAAACCAGATGGAGCAGTAATTTGTTTGTTTGCTTTTTTTCCTCAGTGAGTGAGCCAAATGACAGAAAACATACAAGCCTTTCAACTTCCTGTCCAACCAAGACAGGTGAACCATGAGCATGAAGAGACATCTTTTGTGGCCCGAAATATTTTGAAGAAATTATGAACTGACTTTGAATTTTTTGAATAAATTTTAGCCAGAGACTCTGCCATCACTATTTTTAGTTTTGGGGTGCCTGTTGTCTTTGGTATAAATGACTGGGTTCAGTTTTAATATTAATACTGAACTTTTGGCTGCTTGTCTTGTGCTCATCTTTTTATTTTTTTTTACACATATCTTGCATTGAAATAAATCTACCATCAGCAAAAGAGGAGCCTGAACAGGAAGTCACTCATTATTGTTTGAACCACTTTAGTTTATTGTGTAATTTAAAAAATTGTTAAAGTGCTTGAACCTTCCGCTGACTCTAATTGTCTTCCACTGAGTTATACAAAATTACGTTTAAAATATTACCCACTGGAAAATGAACCATAGAGTTACATTATTTGTTCGGTACAGAATGAGCAGGATTTCACCCAAAAGCATGGGGTGAGGTTTTAGTGGTACAAAATAAACAAAAAAAAAAGAAAGGCTTAAGAAAAACAGTTCAACTGCAGAGCGTCATCCAGCTGAGTGATGAAAAGTCGAGCCGGGAGAGGAGAAATGCACAAACATTTGACTGATGGATGCCGAGTATTTTGGATGTCTCTCTGCAGTAGTGGATGTCTTGAAAACAAAACAACAAAAAAATGAAAAAGTGAAATTCAGTGACCTCCTTCCTGACAGTCCAGAGACGTTTGCGCTTCCCGGCACGCAGCGCAAAGTGTTGTGCTGCAAATCACAGAAGGCTCTCCTCCTCTTCCAATCTGCAAAATATTTCCCTGAATCCAAAAGAGGGGCTGTAAAGCGAATGTGCTCACCTTGACATTCACTGGAATCTCCTCCTGTTGGTAGAAGAACATTAACTTTCCCATAATCCGGGAAAGCGGCCAAGCATTAAAATGACGAGCGGAAGTGATCCATCTCTTCTCTCTGAGTGCTTTATTACAAAATGTGCTTTTGCCATGAAATAGCTTGGTTTGGTAAGGTGTGGTTGCATGGGATGAAAAAGTATGAAGTGAGAATAAAATTTTAATTGGCTACACTGGTTGTCCTTCACAGTCATTCCAGAGGATCATGTGGTGACAATTTGCCTTGCAGATCTGGGTGTCTGGTGTTTTTCCTTAACCATCGAGGTCAGTCTCATATTTGCTGAGCGGCTCGGCGCACCTGGGTGCAAGAAGATAGAAAAAGGGACACTTTAAATTCATTGTACATGCAGGCATTTAGATCAGTGGGACACGCACAGACAAGTAGTCCCAGGTGGTGGGGAACAAGAGCATAATGCGCATGTGATGGAGTTCTTCTTCAGGTGACTCCAGAATGTCAGTGCAGGATGTGCTCAGACTGCCAGGAAGAACTCTGCGCCCTTTTTAGAGAGGAAGGTATATGACAGAGAGGCTCTGGTGGACAACTCCCTCATTAAAAAAATGCATATTCAAGAGTTCAGATCTAAAAACACTGGCATCACTAATAATAATGTGTGAAAAGGGGGACCTGCTCAAATGAGTCACTCTTTAATTCTTTCAGTGAGCAAGTGGTATGTGACATGCACAAAGGCAACATTATAGATTTCACCCCGCTGTACTTGGATCTGGTGGCTCTGGGCTGTTGTGTAGATGGTTCTGCTTGCATTGTTCAGGTCTTAAACTGCGGTGCGGCCGGATTCGTGTGGAAATGGGCAAAATTACTCGCGAGGTGGCCGTCAAGAAAACACCCGCCTGACGTGAGTGGTTCCGTTTGCTGTGGCCACATCCTCGTCTGCAGCGCCTGAGCTGGAGCGATTAGAAACAGAAACGCATGCGTCATCGCGATGCGCTGCTCACAACTTTCAGAGAATCTACTGGAAATCTTAGAGCAATTTGTTGTTCAGATCGTTATTGGTCAAAAATCGAGATTTAGGAAGAATGATCGCCTCTCTTGTGAATATCTAAAAACTTTTAAGGGTTTTAAAACTATCACAAAAGGCTCCATAATACTAATGTTACCAATAATAAATTTAGAGGTGCTGGTTGGGTGATGAATTACGTCAACCTGTTGTCTGAGAGTATGAAAGCCCCACCTTTGTTTCTGTTTAGGCCTGTATATAAATACAGCAGATACAGAGACACACTTTTTGTTTTTTGCAGCTCATTGAAGCAACCGCTTGCTTCATCAGAAAAGAAAAGAAATGAATAGCTATTGTCTAATGGACCTGGATGTTTTTGGATTTAACAAATACAGCTGTGAGAAGAAATGATTTGTTGTTTATTTAAAAAGAAATGCAATAAAATCAATGGACAAATCTGAGTATTTGAAAATGAGTATGGAGTAAACAAGAGATAGTTTATTTTATTATTTTCCTCATAGGATTGTATCAACAAATTTCTCCTTTTATTGTGAAATAAGTCTACTTGTTAAAAAAAAACAATGAAACCTTTCAGTCTTGGAGTCAATTCCAATATTAAAACAATTTCATAAGCAGATAAAAATGTCCCTGATCTCAGGATTTTTAATTTAACAATTTTATTATTTGTTGAATAAAGTACTTGACTTTAAGGTTGAATTCTGTATATTTGAGAGAAGTGTCTGTGTTTATACCATGCATGATGTGAAGCATCTTTCTGTTCAGATAACGCCAGCGCTGGGCTTATGGATTCATCTATTATTCATAAAGCTTATCAGGCAGATATTCATAAACAGTAAGTGAGACTGAAACATTTGGCTATTATTTATTTCTGGCGGTCTTGATCAGGTGGTGCCCCCACTTAGTAATTTTGATTTAAATGATTAAAGTTAGTTTTAATTGCCCTTAGCAACTATTAAGCCAAATCTAGACTTCTGTTGCACAACACGAGGAATACCTTGTTATGTTTTCGGTGAAGAAAATTATGCCCAAGAGTTACGCTTTCATAACTGATGCAATTTTCACAGAGGTTGCAGAATAATGAGGCAAACTGCAGCACACGGCTTGGTTTTCTGTTTTTAAAAATCATTTTAAATCAATCAAAAAGTTAGTTTGAGACATATAACAACCCCACGCCCAAAGGCAGATCTCAGGAAGTTTCACCTTTAGCCTAAAGAAGTTCCAGGCTGACTAATAAAGAGGTGAAATCAGCCGCATACTGTCACGTAACTTCATGCAAGTTTTTAGAAAGATGCGCTACTCCTACGTCTCTCAGTATCTTTTCCTTTGATTGAGATTGTATTGACCTATAACTCAGTCAGATCTGGGTTGTTGTTCATTTTTTTGAAGAGCGCTGAGCAAGAGGGAAAGAGAGACTTTTTCTGTAAACGTAAAAACTTAGATTTATTTTTTATACCAACATTTTAAAGTTGTCTATCTGTGTTTTTTTTTTGTTTGTTTTGTGTTTTTTGGTACAGACAGGTGGCATTTAGTTGCAACCCAGATAACCGTGTCCTAAATCCCCGGCTTACCGTCCCTCTGAGACTCAAACACACACGTTAACACACCAACAGGACTCGGCGGCAGAGGCGTTCGGCTCCCCGGATCCAAAAACGGCTCCATCTGATGTCTCTGGAGCAAGTTTGCACGTGTAACAACCTCTTGATGATTGCTTCCTCTTAAAAGAAGGGATCCTCTAATTTTTTTTTGTTTTACACTTCAGTAGCACGCAGCTAGAAAGCCGAGGGAATTGTGCGCTCCGAACATTTTGTCTGAGTGTACTGCATCAATGTGACAGCTTCTTGGGATGCTGGGGGCGAGTGTGTGTCCTCTTTCCTTCCACTGTAAGCTCTCGGCCGCGCATGGAGAAACATCTCTTCAGAATGGCCCATTTTCTGTTTGTTCTGAGGAATTGGCTTGATGCTCTGTCAAACTAAGTCTCATATTACAAGCAGTGTAAGCATCCAATAAATCCCACAGAGATCCCGGGACCTCCTTCCTTCCCCATGTGTTTATTAAGGTATAGGATCAGACTGTTCTGTTATGAATTTGCACGAGCTTTTAATGTTGTATTTAAATCCAGTGATCTAACATGATGTGTGTATTTTGATATTCGTCTGATGGTCAGTTTTTGATTAGATGGCCATTTGGTTTGTACATAAAATGACTTGTGAAGGTAATGGTGCCCTTTGGACCTGGTCAGGTGTTCACCCCCAACAAAATGGCGCCCTGGGCAGATGCCCAAACCGCCGCTGCTCTTCATGAATGAATTTCTGTAAACTCCTCACTCAGTGTCGCTCTCAGCAGCTGACTGAATCACTCTGAAGTTAGGATTTTAGGCTAAGACAGGAGTTCTTTGAAAGGACTCTCAGAAACCTTCAGGACCTGATTCTCCAGTCTTTCTTTCCTGGTTGTTTCCACTCCTCTGCCTGTAACTCTGTCCATGTTCCATGTCCTGTTCATCTTGGTTCATGTCCTGTAAGTTTTGACTTTCTTTTCAAGTCTTCAAAAACACATTTCTCTAGTGGCTGTCCGTGTCTTTCCCCTGCACGCCTCTTGACAGATCTTATCATTTTTTTAGTCCCTGAACGATTGTTGGGAAGTCCTTTACGTCTTGAGATGATAACGGCTGTGTATTTATGGAATCAAATGCTACTGAGGAAAAGCAAAAAAAGTTCACTGATCAAAACTGCAGCATATGTGGAGGGAAAAATTATGCAAAAAAAAAAACAATGGAGATCTTCACAAGGAGAACTTGGTCATAGTGTTCAAAATGTTGGAAGGATCGCTCGTGACAGAGAGAAGTAGATAAAATGCATAATGTAGATAAAACTAAATTTTAAATGTGAGATAAAGTTTGTTTTAGAAGACGACAAGACAAGCAAAGAAAGACGTTGGAATCAGTAAAGTGAGACGGTGCAAAAGCAGAAGCAGTAGATATTTTTATATCAAACTTGTAAACAGTAGCAAAGAGCCAACCATAAACTCAGCAAAACCACCAAGAAAAGAGCAGAAGACAGAGACATATTAAGTATTAAGCATGATTAAGAAAAGATTGACTGAATTACACTTTCTCACCAAATGTTAAGCCAACAAATAACCCAATAATGAGGTGTACGATATACAATATATATTACAATAATCACTATGAAATTTAATATTTCTTAAGAGTTTAAAAAGCTTTTTAAAACACTTCACGCAAAATAAAAGTGATATACGCTTGAACTGGAAACCCATCCCAGAGGCTACGTAATCTATAACTCAAAAGGTTGCTTGACATTCTGCAGTCTTGATGGCGCAGAGGCCTTCCTCTGTGTTACTTGTGCTACTTATTCATGGAATATGTATGCTGTGGAGGTTAATGGCGGTCGTCTTTCTGT
>NC_045691.1:32177266-32205100 GCF_003331165.1 Xiphophorus hellerii | reverse complement strand
TCTTTCAGCTCCAGAGCTCCAGAGAGCTGTCGGTCATCCCTTGCCGGACAGAAATCCTGCTGACCCGGCGTTATGAGTTCAGGGAAAGTCTTGCCACGCTTGCAGGCTCAGCAAGGTCTGATTTTTCTCATTACTGTGAAGGATGTGCCCTGCTTTTTGCCACAGTCCTGCACTCCTGCTGACTGTGAACTGTCGATCTAAAGTCGGAAGATGCTTATTGTTGAAAACATCAATGGCAACACATGTTTGTTGTGTTCTCTGTTCGGGGTATTTAGTGGTTTGAGGACTTTGGTTGATGTTGAACAAGGAGAAAAGAAGAGAACAGATCATATTTTGGTGAGGTAAGACTGAAACTTTCATAGTTTCAGTGAAAAGTTTGAATGACTTCATCACTGGCAAGAATGCCTTGTTAAATTTGGCCTTTCAATTACTTATTCCAGGTTTATATATTTTTTTTCTACAGAAGAATAAATTAGGTGTTCAAGCGTTCATTCATTTATTTATTTTTTTTTTGATTTCTTTAATCCACACAGACAAGTAATTAGAAAGACAATGTTGCAACAAACAAGCTGCTATTTGGTTAACTATCTTGTAACAAAATCAATAAGTTTTCAGTTCACAGCAGAAGATTTATGCTGACTTCATATGAAAACATAAAAAAAAAACAAGGCTCACAAACTGAAAGACGTTGAAACATCAGAGTCTGACCACAGTAAAGCAAGTTTTACACGACATGGGTTCACCAGGAGCTTAACGTGGTTTAAGAATATTATTAGTGACTCCTTCAAGAGGTTTATATGTTTATTTGTCCCTGAAATATGAGGGATAGAAATCTGAGGGTTCCCTCTGAGCTCCTTCACACTCGACTGAACCCAGTGGTACTAGTGGATTGGAAAAATGCACGGAATAACAAAACAGCGTTCTACCTCTAGAGTCTTCACATTCGCCTCAAATCAGCAGCTAAGTGATTCTGACCAAGTTGGATGTTCCAACACAACAATGATCCCAAATTCATAAAAGCTGGTTTTGGGCCAAGTCAAGCAGGGCTACATTAACTATCTGGAATAACCTTCACCGAACACGATACTGAAGGTATGTGGACTAGACTTAGAGACCAGTAGCAGGACTGTATTAAAATGTTAATGTGTGTAAATTTGAGGCTGTACAAATAATTTTATTCCAATGTGGGTTAAAGAAACTAATAATAATAATTTCAAACACAATTCTTGTTTTTTTATTTTTTATTTTATAGTATTTTATTTGATGTGTTATTTATTCCTAATAGAAGACTGAGCTAAAGTGTTTTTTTGCTGTTTTTTCATTCCCACACTTTATCGCACGCACCGGCCTGATGCCTAATGGGTTTTTTTCTCATCTCTGCAAAGCAGCAAACACGTCCTTAACATGCAAAAATTAAATCGCCCTCAAGACGAGTGATCCATTTAAATCGACATAAAAATCAATTATTCGACCATAAAACTTCTAGCTTTGCATAAATGTTTCACTTTGCTCAATTGAGTTTAATTTTCTTCCTCGAGGTTTTTATTGAACGGGTCTCAGGTTGTCGTTAGAGCTTGTTTTTACGGACAAAAGACTCCCGGAGAGGTTGAGGAGCTGCTTGGGTCAGCACATCTTCAGGGTTAAAAGAAAAGTCCTTTCCTGTTATAGCTCTGCAGGGAGCAGTGAGGCAGAATTAACTTGAGGAAATCTTTAAATAGGACATTTAGTCCACAGCACGCTCTACTCTACTCTAAGTGCTCAACGCTTATTGTTCAGCCCAACGTTTACGACAACGGTGTCTATGTGGCTGAGATGTACAAAGGGAGAAAGCTTCTCCTTTAGAGATCCATCTCAATGCCCCTTTAGAGGTCCAAAAAACACTTCATGAAACTAATAATACAGCTTGACGTGAGATAAGGTGCCTCAATGTTCAGTCGGTGTGTCGGTCGCCCCACCTTACCGCTGGTTGGGAAATAAAATAAATTAACAAAAAAACAGTTTTCTTGCAATCTTTAAAACAATCACCCTGAGAGGCATCGTGATTTTGTGTAAACAGCGGCGGCTCGGGTTTCAGAACCGGTGGAGGGCCGCCGCTAAAGGCCACGGCTGTACGCTGAATCGATCAATACACTCTTTTGTTTTTATGACACAACAACACAAACACACACAAATCATCAGAACACAGTTAATGGAGGTCTTAAAGCTACTACCATGACTTTTCTGTAAAATCAATCTAGCTCACAATGGATATAGTTTATGCCCTATAGAGCTACACTTCATGGCCAGTTTTTGTATTTGTTTTGCTATTTAGTTGTAAATGATTATTTATTGGAGATAAAATGCTCCAAACAAAACCTCCATGCACAAATGCCCCTGGTGTCATCAAAGGGTACCTTATCATAGTTCTTCTGCGTATGAATACTCTGTAAAACATTTGAAAGTGGTTTAACTTGCAAGTGAAACTCCGCCTGCTGCCTTGAAAATGCAATTTAAGTCAACAAGAAAATTGAATTGGATTGTAATCTTGAATTGTGAGTTTTGACTTAAAGCTGCCATTTAAAGTAAATATTAATTTCACAACATGCAAGAAAGACAAAGCTCGAGTCTAGTTAAAGAGCCACATTTCTCTATTATTTTCACTCACAATGTCCAGTTAAAGTAACTACTTATCTTATTTTAGAATAATTTCAATTCTTGTTTCAGATTGCATGAACCAAATTTCTGATCTGATGATGAATTTTATTGAACACCACAATGAATTCTGCTCAAAAATATTTAGTGTGAACGGAACATTATCCCCAAGATTTGCAATAAAATGAGACTTTACCTTAATAAGCACAAGAGTCAGATCAATGTAACACACTTCCACCTCAGGATACAAAAACATGTCGCTAAGCATTCTGGGAAATAGTTCCCACTCTTGTCTTTTTCTTCTTTCAGTTTTTTTAAGAGCTAACCTGAAAACGCCAGTTTATTCAACTCTTGGAGGTTTGACAATATTAATAAAAAGTTATCACAACTTAGGACTGTAAGTTTACCTTTCACAAACTCACACATTTAGGTTCAAGATCTAAAACTCGCTAAAAAACTCACTCTGACTTAAAAGAGCAGACAACAGCAGACACAACTAAGTATGGCTTCAATATTTTACGGTGTATTACTAATTGCATTTGCACTTTTTTTTTCTTCAAACACGTTTACACTATTCTGTACAGCAGCAGCAAAACATTTGAGCCACACGTGAGATCCCTGGAGCTTTTTGGACAACCGGCCTCATATTTAACTGTCAGGACATAGTGACAATTTTAATTAATATGCAAAAAAAATACATCCTTAGAAAAGTTAACCTACTGCAGCTTTGAAATTGAACAGTTGGGAACATTTTGGGCATTTTAAGCAAAAATAGTTAACAGGAAAATTGATTTAATTTGTGAAAATACTGTCACTGTGGTCACAGATGACAAAGTTCACATCTGCTCTGCAGCTTCTCATCAGCAACAAACTAATGGGTTCTTCAAAGTTTTTAAGTCTAGGCTGCATTTACCCAGGTTATAGTTCAAAATCCTAAATAACCAAAGATATATACAAACCTGAGCTGGGTAAAGCTACACTGATCAGAGATTCTTTGAAACCAGTTAGAGATCCGTAACACCTGTTCTCTATTTTCTTTTTTCTTTTTTTGTAAAAGGAGAAATTTAACTCTTTTTTTGTTTATTTTTTGCTGTTTGGAAATGGGGCAGTAAAAACTCTATGGACAAGTTAAACCTGGAAGGAATTACCAAATTATTCTACGCTAATTAGACCTGTGATTTGTGAAATTGAAAATGTAATGAAACAACATGAATTAAAAAGTGTAATTATCCCGATAATGCTTTGTCATCATTGTCATCATGAACAATTTTTATACCCTCACTTATTAATGCCAACTGATCAGCTCAATTTGTGATGTCAGTGACCCAAATACTTGCACATTTACTGACCATCACTGTATGTATTGTTTAAAGTTTTATAGAAAATATTTTGTGAGATGTTGTTTTACTTTTTTATCCAACATGTTTGTTTTAGTTGTTAGTTTGCATTTTGCATACAAAAAAATATACACAGCTGAAACAAAACAGCACTTGGAAATTAATTCCCCCCCCCCCCCCCCCCCCCCCCCCACACACACACACACACACACACACACACAACAACTGATTTGGGATTTGTAAGTAGTTTCCATAGGATTACCATTTGAACGGTTTCTAAAAGTACCTGGCAACAGTTGTCTTCAGCTCCTTTGCTGTCTTTCAATAAAGCTTCTGAATATCGTGTTCATACTTTGGGAAACATTGGGAAACCTTTCAAACGTATGGAAAGCTTTCAGGTCGTCAGTTTTCATTAGTCTCTATGGGTCATTTTCTGACGACCTGATGTGTTTCTTTGAGGGATTAAAGGTGCAGCGTGTGTGTTACTGATCCAGTGAACCAGCATGCATGTTATTCCCACTCTGGCGGTTTTCTGAGGGGAACATGACGAATCATCAATACACAGAAATTCCCCTGTGATTTCTGTTAGTTGGTTTAAACATCTGCTTGAAAAAGATTTTAACTCACATCATAGTGTGTTTTATGCCGGCCTAACGGACAAACCATCGGACTGTTTAAAATCAAATATAGTATTTTGGAATAAATCATGTTTCCTGAAATAGGACAGCATTTCCTGTTTGCCTACAAAAACCCACATTGCTGTTGGGACCCTCTGTGTGGAGATGATCACACAAGACCATAGGGAGTAAAACATCAGTCTGAACCAGGGGTCGGGTTAACAGAATATTTATCGTCTTTGACCGTTTTCTTTAAACGGCGATGGAAAAATCTCAAGGCCGCCTTTTGTTTTGAGAGATTTTAATTCAAACACCTGACCTCTTGGAGTAGACGCGCCAATGTTTTCAATTTTACACCAAGAGTACATCGAGGAGGTAGTTGAAACATTCAGAAAAGGAGCATTTCCATGTAAGTATCATCTCTGGCCTGGACATTGACGGCAATGCATCTCACTTTCTGGGGGCTGACTGTACACTGAAAAGTTAGGGACAAGAGCACATTTTGTGCAACTTGATAAAAATGCTATTAACTGTGATAAATGAATTATAGAGCCAGCGATGAACTCAATTAAAACAATTTAAACGAGTCCCAACACCAGTAAAAATAGCTTATGACTGGATTTTTTGATTTATTTTTGCCTTGTCAGTCAAAATAACAGGCAAAGTCTAGCGCAACCTCTGGTCTGAACAGACCATCCTAACTGTGTAGAATAGTGGTGACCACATAATGCTATGGGAACTCTGACCAGAAGAAATGAAAACATGAAAATTCATGGCAGTACTGGCAATAAACTTATTAAAATCTGCAAAAAGACTCAATGCTGTGGCAAACGTCCAGCTTCCAGCAAGACCACAAACAAACAGGCAGAGCCACAATGAAATGGTTTGGGTCAACGCATACTTCTGTTGAAAGGGTCCAGTCAAAGTTCCGACCTGCATCCAACTTCTAATCTGTGACAAGACTTGAAATACGGCTAACAGACGTGCTTCATGGCTGACAAAAACGAAACAATTTCCCAAACCAATGCAGGGAAAATGAAACAGAAACAGCCTCAAACACTTGCAGCACAAATTCTACTGAAATGTAATGATGTTGATTCATGGCGGCTTAATGAAAAATCATGTTCCTCTTTTTATTATTTGCTGCCGTGTTTTGGTTTATTTACCAAAATCCCTGTAAAATATACTGAAATTGTCAAAAAGTTGAAGAGGCAAGGCACTGTGAACTGACGTGTGTTATCCAAACAAACAAATATTAAAACCTGAAGCGCGGGGCCACCACATATTTATATGATATGAAATGAAGCCAGAACCAAGACCTTGAAAACAGCAGAATAAACCTGACATTTACTGTTCGAACTTCACAGGGAAAAATGCAGCTGGAGCAATTTTATTGCGCTTCATCTTGCTGAGGTTGGGATAGCTTTTTCCAGAATATTACTCTGTGGAAGGAACATTTGATCACCGTCATTAAATGCAAAAAGGTAACATATGACGCCTCGCTGCCTGAGGGCCCATAGATTTTGTTGATGAATCCTGCCCTCTCTTCTCTTATCCTCCAGGTTCTTGTCAAGCCAATTTGATGACAAGTTTTGCTTCGAGGAGAGAAATTAATCCACACAAAGTTGCCAGGAAAATGTTGTGAGGCAAAGTTTCCCAAACAGAAGAAGGGAAACACCTAAAACATGCAGTCGGCCTTGAGGGAAACACTAGTCTGAGGTATCAGAGATATTGATCAAACACAGAACTTGTTTGGGTGTTTTTGTTAATGTCTTGCTTTTTGTGTTTCACTCAAGTGCAGCGCAGGGACATTTTAAAGCGATGCCTTTTGGTTTATTCTAGTCCTCACAGAGAAAGTTAAGCTCTGTGATTGTCAGAAGTATCAACCGGCTACAGGAACAATTAACATGCTAATCGTATGCCTGGAGAGAAGAAATGTGGGCGGATTTCTTAAGCTGTGAACCTCCGAAGCTTCTCGGAAGAGAGGTGAAGTGCCTTCAAGGATCAAAAAGAACAGTCAGATCAAATGAGGACCCTGAGTTATTCTGAAATAACAAGATCTTTCTATTGCTGCTCTTCAAGAAATTGGGTGCAATTTTTGACTCCTGTCTCACTGAACGCAATCAGCCGGCAGATTGTACGGAAATGCTTACATTTCCTCCTGTATGCCTTTCCGTGTTTCCTTGTCAAACGTGGAAAGGAAAATATCTTCACTAATGATTTCTAGGCAGAGAAACTCCCTGAATAACACGGAGCACTAGCCGTGAACCCGTCCGATCAGGTCAAAGAAAATGCGTCACACTTGATTCAAGTTTAAGGTTTTAAAACCGCATGAAAAACGTTACGACTTCTGGCCCTCAGCAGCCGTTCTGGAGACTCGAGGGCCGCCGAGAGTTTTTAATCTTTTCATTCATGAAATACCAATTGTATAATTCAGTTCAGGTTTTATCTAACGCTTCTAAATATTTACTATCTACTCATGATTTACTATTTAATTCTAAAAGTACAAACATCTGTAGCAAGTAGTACATGTTTTATAATATTATTACTCTTTCAGCTAGTAATAGTTTGTATAAGTCCTACCATATATGTTTGATAGTATTGTTATTTGGCATTAGATTTTAGCAGGAAAATACTGTGATGATTGTAGGATTGTGTTTACAGGTTTTTATGATTTTCTGTGTTTGCTTTTTTAAAGTTTTCTGTTCCTTTAAATACACAATACAAGAAAGAAAACTGCCTAAAGATGCTTTTAACTTTTTCCATTTGACAGAAGCATATTCTATGAATGCTCACGTTGAACAAATAAATAAGATTGTATGTTGAGAAAGTGCTTTTAGACTGATGGCAGTAAAATCATTCTCACACCTGTCAGGCATCCTCTGCATCTGTTAGACAATTTAAACATATACGTATATATATATATATTTGTTCATATTGTCCATTTTAATTGCTGTGATGTCAGTTTTTTCCTTTGTTAGAAAGAAATACTTTTCAGATGACTGCTGCCTAATTTTCTTCGAGTGAGGGAGACAAGAATCCTGCCATTTCCTTTCAAGAGATAAATGAAAAAAATTATTAATTTTAATATCTTTCCCTTTCAACAAAATGGATTTCCATATCATCGGTCTGTCATTGTGTGCACCTTGTGTGAAGTCACTGGATCAGGAAATTAATCCTTGACTAGATTTGTTTATGAAGGGGAACAGCTTGGAAAACCTATTTGACTTCTAAACAAAGAGTCTGCTGTTGTGTTGGCCGAAGAAGAATCTGAAAACGGTCGGTTGTTTATGCCAGTCAGCATATTTAAATGTCAAGCGGCGGTGCAGCGACATGGTGGTCTGCACGGTCACACAACTCCGAGAGTTTTTAGGTTGCATTACAAAAGTGGAGCTGTTAGGCCAACGGCTGTGTTCATACCGCACTGCGCCGCGCGTTTGCTGAGACCGGGACCGACGGCGTTCTCAAGCTAACATTGTAAAGAAGAAGTCGTTCTTCATGTTCTGTCTGGTGAAATAAAGGTTTAATCAAATGAAGGAAATTTATTTTCCGGTTCATCTGTAAAGCATTTTGTGAAAACTCAGAACAAGTAGAGTGTCACATGCATAAAAAGGACTCCATGCATTGCACCAGTCAATGTACATGCAAGTAAGTATATTGTTGTTGTGTATTGTGACTTCATTTTTTTATGTCTATTTGGACAATGAGTCCATACAGTTAAAAAAAATACAAATAAATCAATAAAGGGTTTTGGTTTCTGGAGTGCAAAAACCAAAAACAATTTTTTTTTTTTTTTGACATGTCATCTTTGATGAGAAAGTCAACAAAAGCAGATAGACCTAATATTTCTTTTACTCTGTTCTATTGTCGAGATGCATTTCTTATTTCCCATTAGTCACAAACATTTTGGTTGAATGAAATTAAAAATTCTAAATTTGCCTGTGCTGGGAAATATTTTGAGCTCAATTGTACATTTTTTACCCTCTTATTATCTGTTTTACTCAACAGTAAAGTAAAATCAATAAACCTGCAGCCTTATAGACAACATTTCAACATTTCACCATATTTCAGAGACAGTATGTCACAATAATGTAAACATGAATAAATCACCTTTAAACATGTAGGGTTTTTATGAGACATATCTTGATATAACAGGGCTAGATTATATGAAGATTTCATGACTCATATCTTTTCCTCTTTTTCTTAACTTAATAGTTGAAAAAATATTGAGAAGCGCTCAATGAAATAGTAAAGCTACAAAAAAAAAACACAGAGTTGTGTCTACCAGCATTCTGACACACTAAGCTAATTCACTTAGGTAGCAAGCCACCTGCCTGACCAGAATGAAGCGGTAATTTCTGAATGCTGGGTCTCTATGCTACAATGAGGTCATTATTGTAAGGTGCTCAAAATAACCAAACAAAGATTGATGTTAAGAGCGACTTTCAGGCAACTGCGCTTCACCATTTGCTGAAGAGAAGAGTGGAACCGCTGCTATTCAAAGTGAAAATATGAAAAATAAGACTGTGCTACACAGACCTAAATTTGGATCAGCAGGCCAAGTGACCCAAAGCAAAGGGGGGATTTGTTGTTTAAACATTATATACATTTATAGTTTTCCTCACCCAGGATGCTGGATCAAACCCAGGATTGGGAACCGGGTTAGCATAACACCATTTTAAGTTTTTTTTAATTTCTTCCTTTTAACTCAACAGGTTTGTTTAGTACAATCCGGCACGAGAAACATTTGTTCCCATAAGTATGTATTTCAGCAGTGTGCACACCCAGCAATCAGAGCTGCACATGACTACAGCCACAGATTGTGTGTCTGGTGATGTTATAAAAGGACTAATTTTCTCATTGAATTGTAATCATTTCGGGCACGTTGCATGTTGCAAGGATTTAGTGTGGAGACAAAAGATAATCCGGCGTAATAACCGTGAGAGCTTCCAGTCAGGTGGTGCCCCAGTATGCAAATAATGCTCATCTGGAACAAAGTAAATCATTTCAGATAAAAAAAAAAAAAAGGAACTCCCAACCGCGAGTATCTGCATGTATGGAAGTGTAAGGTTTTAATTATTCATTTTGGGATTAGGGGGATAAAATGTAAGAGAAAGACTTTCAGCGCCTGGACATCAGCCAGCCTATTTGTGGAGCTGGGAGGTAGGACGTGGCGCCGCTCCACTTTAACCTTCTGTTCTTTTAGGCTGCTGCAATCAGCAGCTGTACAGATGGCGCACTGGCACACTGACACTGGAAACTTTTTCAGGAGATGAACGGTGTTATTCTCTCAAACACCAGCAGACACAGTCTGACCTACATTTATTTGTCTGTCACTGAGAGGTAGTGAAGTCCTTAGCTGGTAACTCGTCTTTATTTGTAATTAATTTATGTCTGTTGGTCTGTGTACAGACATGTCAGATATGGAGGGGGGGGAGGGAAATGCCATTTTTAGTCTTAATAGTATTTCAGCTAAACATGCAACATATTGCAGTGACAGAAAATCTTTCTCACACTACATCAATGTAACTCGGCATCCTTTTAGGAGCCATTTAAAAAGTACTTTTGATACATAAAGCATTTTGCTGTTATTGTCCTGAAACCTGAGGTTGCACTGAAGGTTAGCAAAATTGAATTTTTAAGTAAATAACCAATATCTTGCAACTATGAGGCAAAAATAGCACTTCACATTTATCTTGACAAAAAGAAATATAATCTTCACAGCTAAAAAACAACAACAAACAAACAAACAAAAAATAAACGTTTCCTGTCAAGACACAATTTAACATCTTTTGATTGCTCAGGCCAAGAACAAAAGCGATCATTAAATCCCATCCAGCCTTCTGGAGGTGCTGTCTTAGTCAAGCTGGTGCATCCTCTGAGCAACACACCTATTAGAAGTAAATGGACAATATCCTGGGGTGTTTTTTCTTTTCTTTTCTTTTTTTAAAGACTTCAATTACAGGAAAAAGGGGGTGGTATCCGTGACAGATATCTCTTTTGCATAGCTCACTTTTCTGTCTTGTAACGTCAAAACTTGAGGTTCTCTGGTTTCATCATCCAGTGTCAGTTAGAAAAGGAAAATTGTTTTATCTTTGTTTTTATTTCCCATTTGTCCTTCAGAAGGTTTTACTTTTATTTAGTATGTCTGCACAGGAACACCTGAACCACGTGTTTAGAACTCAGCACAGATTTCCAGATGTTTTAACAACAACAAAAGCATTAAAAAGGCAAAAAAAAAAAAAAAAAAGCAGACAGCTCAACTAAATCCATCAGATGGAGGAATTTCATCACCTGCCACAGCCGAGTTCAGGCTGATAAGCTTACTGACGTATTGATGATGGGTCAAAACTGGATGAATATGGAACATGATCCAAAGGATATTTTAGATTACAAATGCTATCGACCTGATTCAGTTATGCACAAGTCACAAAGTTCTCCATTCTGCTGATGCACTTTCTGGTGTGTTCAATCAGAGTGGAGGCTGAATGACTGCCGTGCCATGACAACAGAAGAATAATACGGCGTCCACAAGTTACAAACATTCATGAAAACCAACCGAGGGAAAACGTCGAACAATAATACAAACAGATTCATGCACTGTCTGATATCTGCATCATAGCTTATTTCAGCGTCTTACTGTCATCCTTCCTCATGGATCATAAGTTATGTTCTGGCTCAAATGTACTGTAAATGCAATGATGTTTCCCATGTCTGCGCTGTCTTCCTCCTGCAAAATATGTTCACACTGGATGAAGATACATCGAAAGTCTACACTGGACTTTTCTAAAAGACACCTGTCCAACAGAGTGTTCACTAAAGCCACCAAAAGATCTGTTAGCCAGACCACCTTGTTTACGATTGTGGGTGAAAACTTTAATTTGTTGTACCTCTGCAGAATCTGTTTCCTTTTCCAGCAGAACAACAACAGGCGACTGTTTGTCTTCCTTGCTTGCTGACTTTCCCCCTGAGTGACGTACAAATCTGCCTATAGACCATCTGTCTGCCTTTACGACTCCTTGCAGCACTTGCTTATGTTTATTTATTTCAATTTTTTTTAGCAAACTTTTTTAAAAACTGCTGCATTGAAAATGTAGAATTTGTTTTTGTTTCCTGCTTTTCTTCAACAATATTTGTTCGGCTACTGAAAAGGAAATTCTGATCCCACCTCAAAAACTTGTGGGAAATAAAATCCTGATTCTGTTTAAACACACCAGTGGACAAAAACTTCACAAAGTACCATTAATAATATACTGTATGTGATTATCTTATAAACAAATGAAATGTTTTGTAAAAGTAACACTTTTTATCCTTTTTTTTGGGAAGCTGCTAGATCTGTAAAAAGTTTTGGAAAGGTCAATTCCTGGTGTTTTTGTCATTTTTGAAGTACAAAGCATTTCTCGACAATATTGCACTTACATTATTGTGAATTGCATAATTTCTCAATGTTTGATAAAAACCTGCACCACTGCATGCAGTGGCCACAATATTCTTCATAAGTGAAGCAAAGCAGCCTGCTTAGAAAATGACAATTTCTTCAGCTTCTCAGAGAAATGTGTGGATGAGAGTTTTTTGTAAATTGAAGAACCAGAAGTTCGATAAACAGCTTGTTGGGCTAAATAATCTCATAACCAACAGTTTAGTGGTGAAGACACTGTAATCTGTAGCACAATAAACAGACGTGAAGGCTAATGCGTATTCTTAAATCCTGCAGCATAAATTAGGGGACCGAGGTCACGACCCAAATAGTTCTGGATTTACGAAACAAATACTCTGATGTTCTATTTCAGCCCACGTCTGAGCTGTGTCTGTGTAATCCTCTTCTTTCTTGCACAGTCAGCAGGATCCAACTGCATGAAAAAAAAAAATACGTTTTTGCCTGCAGCTGCAAACCACCTGCTAGGGAGAAAGAAAAAAAAAAAAAACAGCATAATGACACACTTCCTGAGAAATCTCTTTAAATCTTCAAATGCCTGTTTTCACTTTGACCTGCTGTTCAGAGATTTGTGTTTGAATGCTTTGTAATCCTGGATCCGATGCTACGAACTCTCCTAAAAGTAGAACTTTATACGAGTTCAGTGGGGAATTATAAAGAATTTAGATTATTTTTGTTTTAAACAAATAATTTTTCAGATAACAACTTTTTTGCTTTTTCAAAAGCAAAAATACGTTGAAGCAGTTCCACTCTTAAGTTCAATTTTCGTGCACTCTGCCCACCTCTTGGTAATGTTCCAAAAAATGCATTTAGTCTCACGGATGCTCTTTCTCACTGAAATTTGGAGTAGATTTGGGGCTGAAAGCATCTCATCACTTCAACAACAGGCGCTAGATCTTTTTTTTATTTTTTAAACTACCTCCAATGCTTATTTTCCGACATCCTGAAGCTCTGGGACAAGCCTGGCTAATTAAAGTGATTAAGAAATGCAAATCAGAGTCACTTAGTGCAACCGAAGGTGGCATCGAAAAGTGGGAAAACCACCAGATGTATTAAATAAGAGGAGATCGAAGATATAAAGCTTGAGAGTCAGACTAGTGGGAACGGCTCACCTCCGGTTTACGCATAATCACAGGACCCGCATTTATGACCCTGTCGTTACCGAGTCTTTTCTCAGCTATGATACATATTTAAGGATTTTCTCTGTGCTATGGGCCATCACTCAATGATTTGCGAAAGCACCAGCTGTCAGAACAATATTTTAGAGTCTGCAAACATTTACATGACGTGACAAACAGGTAAACAACCTCCAGCATTTCACCGCAGCCTTAGGTCACACAGAGTTTAATTACACAGCATTTAGTTGCAGGGGGGGGCTTTACTTTATTAATCATTTCTTGTCCTACTTGCTTTGAATCAAGTGATTAGTTAAGAGCGAACTTAATGAGCCGTCAGCTTTCATTAATAATCAAGTACATTAACCTGCACAGTGTGAATCTGAAGCTCTCTTTGTACTAACTCGGCACCGGAATCCAAATCAGGTGTCTTCTCTTCCTGTTTCGGCTTCCAAAGGTCACCGTACAAATTGCTCTGGAATGAATTACATCCATCTCACATTACATGCAATAAGTCACCTTAACTCAAATCCACTGACATTATGACTCCCCTACGTGGGAGAGTGCGACTATTTAAAAGTCAGTTCGAGTCGTTCTAATGAGACGTCTGCGTTGTTTTGTGTGCACCACTTCTTTCTCACCGTCGGATGAAATTCCAAGATGTGTTTTGAATAAATTCATGGTAACCTTGGCACAGATGCAGTATTAATGATTACCTGTTTTTTTTTTTTCCTTTTCCTCCTTTGTTACCTTGAATTCAACATTTTGGTACCATCACGATGGAAAAAATGTGCAGCGCACCCTGCTCTGAAAAATAGAAAAAAATTAATTCAAAGATAAACATAATCTCATTATTTTGCCGTCATTTATACCTTTTTTTTTTCCCTTAAAGAAGTCTTTGGATGGGAGGTGAAATGTCAGTGAACACAACAAAAGTGGATTTCTTCAAGGCCAAACTGACGGCGGAATAAGATATGGAGGCTGAAGTTCACTGGAGAGAGATAGTAGAAGATCGCTTCGTTTGTTTTAAATGAAAAGGAGATTCTCAAGCAGACTTATTCCGCCCGTATACACAGCCTTTGAAAATGTTCTCATTTTATCGAGTACCAAACTATAATCCTGCATGCAAAAGTGTGCAATGCATTTTATTTGAAATTCATGGTAGATCAGGACAAAAAGGTCTATAACTGTAAAGTACAAAAGAAAAAAAGGAGGAAAAAAAAGCCATCAGTCGTCACGTTTCCCAGCAAACGAGCAAAAGAAAAGTACTTTGGTAAGATGAGTGTTTCAGGTGTTTGGAGTCATCTCACAGTAAAACATGGCGGCGTCAAGATCTCACTGTGGCACTGCTTGTTTTTTTGTTTGTTTGTTTGTTTTTTAGCAGAGACAGGGAAGCTGGATCAGAGCAGATAGACAGACTGATATAGCTAAACACAAGGCGAGTCCTGGAAGGAAAACTAAGCATCCAGCCAGAGCTACAGACTTGAGTCCAAATGATAATCTGTGGCAAGACTCGACATGGATGTTGACAGACACTCAGCATCAGCTCTGACTGAGCCTGAGCTGATCTGCAAAGGAAATAACTAACATTTTTTTAGTGGTAATTGCAGCACAAAACAAAATAAGGATCTCCAAAACAATGAATCCAAATCCATATAAAATTATATTTGTAAAAAAAAAAAAAAAACTGTAAGCTGATGTATCATCATCATGTTTTTTTTTTTTTGTTTCAGTCTATCACAAATCGTCCACATAAAAACACAATGGCATCTACGACGGCACCATAAATAAATCTGCAAAGGTTTATGAAATATGAATATTTTCTGCAAGGCGTTGCACAAGAAAACATTACCTTTGTGCCAACTGAAAAACTTTGCCTCAGAGCCATGGGAAATCAAACCGAAGGTGTGGTAGAAGGATGTTCTGGCACTCAAACTCTCTGCTCTTATTTGAAACCTCATAGAAACAGCATGCAGACTCTGGGAGGCTGATGGTTTTTTTTCCTGCAGTGCAACAGAAACCGTCTTCTTTGGGATATTGTGATAGCATATGCTCCTCTCATCTCGTCTGTTATCTCTGATCATATTTGGATTGCAGCTGGATTCTTCTAAAGCACTTTATGCATCCAACTCTGCTTTGTAATTCAGAAAAAAAAAAAAATACAGAATCCCCACAGGATCAACGTGCCACATAGCGCAGCAAGCAAGCAAAAAGATAGTTGTAAAGAAAACAATGTGGCGTTACAGACTTTCCCGTGTTGTGAAAGACTGAGGCTTGGGAGTCGGTGAATCCCTGTACGGAGAGGGCAGCCGTGCTGGCTGTGAGGAACGCTGTTGAGCTCGACCGGCTCATTGGTACCATGATCCCCCCTCCTCCTGGTCCCACGATGGTAATGATGATTTGCTGCCTGGCTGCTCTGCCCTTGCTGCACTGTGCAAGGTCAGTCAGGCATGAACTGGAGAGCACCGCCCACCCCTCCCACCACCATCCCCATCCCTGCACACGGTTCACCCGTGGAGAGCTGGGATGGTGGTAAGTGATGCTTTTCTCATCATTATTTGTGAGTTTGTGTCACTGCAGGAGAGAGAGAGAGAGAGAGAGAGAGAGAGAGAGAGAGAGAGAGAGACGGCTTCAGGGGTTCAGTCTGTCTGTTGTAGCTTATTAGAAGGTGAATCCTTATGTGTCAGAGACTTTCACCTCCACAGAAAGCATGGGCTTAGTGGAACAACTGGAATGTTGTGGAGCTTTATATGTTTACCTGCAGGACAGAGTTTCATTAAAGTTGCCCCACTCTGGAGAGTGAAGCCACCTATGGAGGCCTGTCAACAGCCAACAAACAAACCTGGATTTTCATTTCTTGCTGATAATGTATTCATGCCAGCTTATGTCAGCCCCTATTAGTAATTATTGCATGATAGTTTCATCTCTCTGACATCATTTCTGCCTAACACGGCCGCAGAAATCCTCTGCACTTTTTTTTTAATTTATTTACTTAAAGATGTCGAAAAATATGGACTTTTCTTCTGTTTTGTTTTGGGGTTTTTTTCCATCTTGAAATTAATTTGAATTGTTTAAAAACTGCACAAAAGGTTTGATTTTGTAAATCCTCTTACCTAAAGCCACCCTTCAGGGGAAATGTTTAGTATTTATTTATCACCTTTGAAAGCTTAAACATGCTTTTAATGAAACTACCAATGGTGTTCAAGGACGATGACTTTTACTGTAAGAAAATTACACTCAGACTGTAATAAACTTACAGTAGGACTGTAATGACATTACAGCAAGGATTCTTCAGACAGGAAGAAACGGCGCACTGCAAAAACACACAAAAAGGTCCAAGTGTTTTTGTTGACCCTGAAATGCAAATATTGTAATGCACAAGAAATAAGACAAAAATAAGTTAAAAGTAACTTTCAGCAAGATAAATAAGTTTGTTTTAAGTCAATAGTTTTTTTCATAAATAAATACTATATTATATATACAGTATACTATATACTATACACTATATATCAATCAAGGCTCGAGTTAAAAAGAAGAAATCCTAGGAAGCCATTGGTTTTTGACTCACTGGTACTGACAGCAGATAGCTTTGAGTTCTCCATTATCAGTAACATCTTCCACACAGAAGAGTGTTGTGGTGCGCTTCGGTCTGGTTCAGTGATCGCAAAAAGATACGATTTTTGAGTTTCCATCCAGCTGGTCACCGGTCGGGGTCAGTCGAGTTGGAATTACCACCTAATTCTTCTGTGAGGACATGCTAGTAAAATAAACCAAAAGAAAAAAGTTTCAATCAAAATGATTCACAGCTGAAAGATTTTCAAATACCGTATACCAGCTGAGCAGAGGCTTCTTCCTTTCTTCGGCAGTTTCGTCTTGTCATTAAACACCCGCATTTTCAGACAGTTGTCCTGTCTCAATATTTGCTTGTAGCTGTCCAGAGTGCTGAAGCTCAGAGCGCCACAGAAACCAGAAGAGAAAGCAGGTGCTTCGGGGCACAACAGGCTTTCATAATGGAGCTGCAGTAAGAAGAGCCCTGAAGCCAAATCTCTGTTTAGATGACGGCAGAGATCTTTGGACCTTTTATCATCAAAAACACAGCTGAAATGCTCAAATCTTCATTAAAAAAAAAAAAAAGCTCCCCTAAACCTCTTCTGCTGGGTAGCAGGGTTCAAACAATCAGCTCTCTGGTCAGGAAAGCAGAGAAAGCTCAGAGGAGTTTTACTATGAAGACGCTGAAATTTGCCTCAAGACACTGATGTGGGAGGTTGGCATGCAAGAGGTCAATGCTACTTTGCAAAACTGACTCTTCTTTCTCATTAAATGCCAGTAAAAAATTTTAAAATGGTGCAATATGTGCTCACATATACAGTAATTTACAATAATTTGCATTTACATACATGCATTGTGGCAGTGCTACCAACTATGCCACCCACAAGAAAAAATATGCCGCGTCTGTCATGTTCTGTGTTTTCTGTGTATTTAGAGTTTTCTGTGTCCCCGAGTCTTCGTGTTGTCCTGTCTTCCCCTTGATTGTTCCCAGGTGTGTCTCGTTCTGTGATTACCCGCTGTGTATTTAACTCCACCTGTGTTCCTTGTTCCTCGTCGGGTCCTTGTCTTGTCAGCGTCGAATGTGCGTTCAGTCCTTCGTCTGGTCCATTCAAATTACCAGTTGCTACTGGCGTTGAGCCCTGGCTTCTGCTCAGTCGTGCTGCCTGGTTGTGTGGATTTTCTGGACATTCTTTATTAAAATCATTATTCATCTTTACCTGGGTTTACAAGCGTCTGCCTCACCATCACCAACACCGCACCGTTTCATGACAGCGTCATCCCAAACGCTTAAGAAACACACCTCTTCCATCAGTAACATAGAGGAGCGGTGAAGTTATTGCCAACTTACATGAACGTAATACACATTTTGTCACATTATGCACAGAAAATAAAATATGGTTTGCTATGTTGTTTGCTTTGTAGCAAAGCCCAGTGAACATGACGAAAAAGTTGATGCTTTCCAGCAGGAAGACATAAGTGATGTTTCACTTGAACGGCCACCGATTTCTGCCTTATGATGACCTGCAAGGATGTCACAGCTGAGGTGCTGAGTCAGACTATATGGAGGAAGAGAGAAAAAAAAAAAAAAAAAAACCCGCTGAATTTATCAGTAAAGTAACAGAGCTCCAGAGTGGAGAGCACTGCTGCTAAGGCAAAGCACCGGGAGTCCGCGGATAAACTCTGATGCAGAGTCAGAAAATCACATCTGACCTTAACCCCGTAATCAGCAGAGACTCAGAGACTCAGAGACTCAGAGACTTGTTTGCTCCGAGTCAGGAAACAACCGTAACGAATAGGAAAACTTTCTTAAAATCTTTCAAACCGGAGAATTTGTCTACAAAGTACAGCGCAATAACTTGGGTTTTTACCAAAAGGCCTTCATGCTGATATCATTTCACATACACAAACTTCAGTTTACCTTAACAAGATTTACACGATAAGCCTGAACAGTGCAACGTTGTGAGGTGGAAGGAAAATCCTAAAAATCTTTTCTACTTCTACAAATACAATCAGAAGCGTTTACCGTCGTCGTATTCATCCCCCCCTTTACACTACGTTACCGGTAAATAAATCCGGTGCAATCCCATGTAGCCGATGTGATAGTAGTTTAAATTCAGCATAAATAAATCTGTGCTGTGAAGGCCTCAATAAACAAACCTTTCATGAGAACAAAAAGGGTATCATTTTGGAAACGTTGATTCACGGTTTGATTAGAAAACAATATTCCATCCCTTGACCATCCGTGCATTTCAGTCGAAGGCATGAAGGAAAAGTGTCTCCACTGTCATCAATTAAACACTGTTATATATCATGATGGGGCTTTTTTTTTTTTCAGCAGGAATAGAGAAACAGATTAGAGTGGATAGAAATAAATACATGTGAATTCTGAAATAACATTTAGGTAAAAAATCCAGACGTCGTTCGCCATCTGTTGGAGTGCATGAATAAGTGAGGCAAGCTTTATGCATCGTTTAGCAGAGCCACGTTGTTTTTAAAAGTTGGTACGAGGAGAAGAGCTTTTAAGCAGTCGAGGCAGCAGCAATAAACAAAACATCTTTGAAGAACCAGTGACGCGACAAAAGGGAAACTGTGTTCAAACAGACCAGAATGTTTTGACAACTAATGGCTTCGTGCATTGATAAAAGATTTATTTAATAGTGAAGTTTTTATTTTTCCTGGCAGCTGGAGCTGTGAGGGCATTTTCCTATGTGATTCCAGGATAAGAGACAAGAGAAGAAGAAAAAAAAAACACATTAGAAAGAAAATCAAAAACGAGTCGATATAAGATTTTGGAAGCATAATCCTGTCAGATTAGTGCTGGATCTGTTAGGGATGAAAAAGCTTCTCTGTGGTATTTCATTTAAACTAAGAAAGAAAGCAAATTGACTGTAAACGGAAGCTGATTTTTATCTGTTCAGGTGAAACGGCGACAGGAGAAACGTCACAGACCACTGAAGGGACGAATCTCAACTTGTACAAGAACCGCTGGATTTAGGCCTGAAAAGATGTTTTGTAGTGCAGACAAAACCAGAGATCGTTTTATCAGTTTGTATAAAAAAAAAAGAAAAGGAAAAAAAAAAGAGTGTAAACGTTTCATAGAGGATTTTTATAATTTAATAATGCAATACTCTAGAGCTGAGAAGTGGATGTTTTAAATTTAATTCATGCTTTTCATCCATTCAAAAAGCAAAAACAATGGTTCTTTTTAACCAGTTTCAAAACTGCTTTGATGATGACATTTTAGTGAACCTAATTTGAAAATAGCATTTTATTCCCCCCCCCCCCCCCCCCCCCCCCCCCCCCCCCCCCCCTCAGGTGTGGTGGAAGGGGACGGGACTTTCTGATAAGTAAAACCCACCCAGCAGAGTCACCTGCAGTATTTACCATGCGTCTCTGCCTGCTTTTTGGGGAAACCAATTTATCCCACATCCTGAGAGAATCTGTTAAGAACATGCATGAGAGCAGCAATTAAAGAAGCGCAGCATTACTCCACAGCGCATCATATTCAAAATACAGTGTAGCATTTTTCGCTGCAGATCGACAGCATCATAATTACGTCCCCACCAGCAATCTTCGGTCCCTCAATTACCCACCAACTAATGCGTCTGAGGAAAGGACTCTTCAGGAGTAGGATGCTGGAGGAGAGATAAGAGAGACAAAAACCAATTACTATTCGCATCACATCTGCCTGCTTGCCAGCGTGGGAAACGTGAACTGCAGTCCCAGCCCGCTGAAAACGATCTGGAGTTAAAATTGGAAGCCATAGTGGTGATGAAGATGATGGGCTAAAATTCCTCCACCTTAACTTCCACAACTCAGAGCGTGAACTCAGCCGGCATCGTCGTGGCACGGTAGGCAGCACACACATCTGTGTGGAAGCGAGAGTGTCAGCTCTTAAGGAAGTGGGCTTTAAAACGTTGAGTACACCCAACTGTGGGAGCAAACTGTGAACGCTATCCAATGCCACGCTTGTCTGCTTCTGTTCAGATCAGCTCCTCCGCTGGCTCTTGCCAGCTGGTGGTTAGTAGCCCGGACCCCCTTTAAGAGCTGGAGACCCTCCAGAAAACTGCCTGGTAATCTCCCCCCCCCCTGTAATCCTCCTTATTACTTGATGTCTTCATTGGAAAGTTAACTCCCCAGAGAAAGCTTTTCTACCGACACCAATTTTTCCACAACCTTCACATCTAGTATAGAAAATGACCAAATATGAACCATAGATGTGAACCCAAAAGTTTGTTTTCTTGATTTTATTTCAAGGTAAAGTGTAAAACTAGGCTGAACACACGTTTCAGATTTTTCTTCCATTTCATAAACACTCTGTGTTGGTTTGTCATGGAAAATCCCAATACAACACGCTGAAGTAATCAGGCTGCAAAGTGACAGAATGTGCCTTAGGAATACCTGAGGCTTAGCGACTTTATATTGTTAAGAGTTCTGACTTTTCCACCAGGCTAATGAGGACCAAACATATGAAAACGACAAGTAGCAGTCAAAACGGGCAGCAACTCAAATAGTTTTGTGTCCTTCAAAACTTGGCTTTCGAACTTCCAAACTCAAATAAATGAATAGAAATAAATCATTTTTCCCCTCACAATGTCAATGCATGCACCTTTTCTAATAGTATTTCTGCTGTGACGAGGTGATAAACAACAAGCATCATCGACCCTGTTGATGGGATTGTTTATCACTCTCCGCCAACATTTCATGATTTCTTACCAGGACATTTAAAACAGTCATCACTGCGCGCTCTTTGCTGCGGCTCTCTTTCTCTGAAATGTATCAGATGTATTTTTTACATTTCGGATTATTCAGAGGGCGTTTAGAAAATGTATGCTTGCTAACGCTGTTTGATTAAAATGCGACTCAGAAAAACGCAACTACATTGAGTTGCAGTCTGAATTTGTTATTTACCTACATCTTGACCAATCTAAATTTTAGACTGTTTTTTTTTCTAATTAAGTTCTCCAAATCAGTTCAAAAACCAAACATTCGTTGACTGTTTCTCAAGAAAACTAAACATTTATTCAATTTCAGATTACACAGCAAACTTATGAAGAGGAAAATTCAGACACTTTTTTCTTTAAACAGCCCGATGCTCTTGGTTCCTCCCTTTCTGTAGAAGAGTCTTATACATTTTCCTTCATGTTTTACTTTGGAAGTGAATATGCGATGTCTCCAAATGCACTTGTGTATGGAAATGACAAAATTTGGATGACCTCGTGAATCTTTATCAATAAACAGAAACAGATCATTTGGTCTACCTCGCCTACTAAGATGTAGAAAAGGTTTTGTAATACTGTAGTTTTCTTGAATATCCTAGTCCTACAAAACATACAAACAGTACACATTTCAACTTCATTAAGAAAAACAATCAAATAAATACATGAAAACATTTCCCTCTTATATCCTCTTATATCTTGCCCTGTTTTTTTCTATAATTAGTGTCGCTCGTTAGCTCATAAGGAGATCTCTGTGTTTTTGACATCTGCCGCTTTCTCGCTCTCGGGCGTAATGGACAGGACCAGTTCCATCTCCTGGCCAGGTGAAAGCTCTGGCATTTTGTTGATTTTAGCGAAGCTCTGGCTGATGTCCATGAAGGTTTTGTTTTTGGTTTCAGGGAGGACAACGCAGAGGTAGATGGATCCCAGGGTGCAGACAGCCACAAACACCAGGAAGGCAAATGACTGCAGCTTTTCCTGCAGAAACAGAAAAAGATGCACAGATGAGAACAAATCATTTTTAGACTATTTTAGCTCATGAACGACTGCATCAAATCAGTTAAACTTGAGATGAGCCAACTAAATGTGACATGTAGTACAGATTTTTTTAAATTTTTTTTTTTAGGTTTTGCATTTCTTTAAACCACTTCCTTAATTACCATCCACAAAGACAGATCCTGAAACTGCTTGGCTTTTTATGCTCTTGTCAACTCCACAAAGATTATGGTGGTTATCATGCACACCAATTTAGTGGTCTGAAGTTTCAAGCTTTGGAAAACCTAAAAAGAATGACAAATTTACATTTGAAATGACATCAGACTTATACAGCACTAACAGGACACTCAAAGATGCTTTACAATGAAATCAGTCTTTCCCATTCATGCACACTTTCACACATTGATGATGGATTGTAGCCCCAGATGCCCGTGGCAGTCTGTCACAAGCGAAGCACCCACATACCGATGGCATCAGCCCTTCTGACCGCCACCAGCCAGCAAGGTGGGCGATGTGCCTTGCCCAAGGACACAACGACAGAGAGCGATTGCAAGTCGAACTCCTATCACGATGACTACCATGACCCCATATTTAAGTTCATTTTCAATTCAAATTACTTCTTTTTTGCTGATTGTGAAACAATGCATGAAGGCCAGAGGAGGATCAGTGGTTTTTATTGTGGAAAGGTAAACTAGATCTTAGTGAAGTTGGTCCAAATGTGTTTAGTGGATCTGGAGAAGGCTCATCACCGTGTCTTTTTAGGAATATTGTGGAGGATCCGTGGGTGTGTGGCTGCTTTCCGGTCCAAGTGTACCCAATGCAGGAGCCGTGTGCACAAAGCTAAATTTGTTCCCAGTGTGTGTTGGACTCCATCAGGGCTGCTTCCTGTCTCCACTCTTTTTTGTGGTGCTGATAGACAGAATCTCAAGTTTGAGTAGTGGAGAGGAAGGTTTCCGGTTTAAGACCCTTAGGATACCATCAAAGAAATTTGCAGATGACGTTATTTTCAGACTATGACCTTTTGTCGTAAAATGGTTTGCAACCATCTGTGATGTCGCGGTGAATTTGCGCTGTCATAGTCGGGAGACAGTTTCATACTTCATACAGCACAGTCTTCCTCTCCAGTAATGGTGGGACAAAGCAGACATGTTGTGGTAAAGAAACAACTTACACAAAAATCTAAGCTATTGATATTTGTCCAGCCATGTTTTGACCCTTGCTGTATCTGAATCTCATGACCTAAAGAATAAAGTATCAAAAACAACTGACTGAAATAAGCTTTTTCTGCAAGCTGGACCCAGCTACCTTGCAGAGGAGGAAGATATCAATCATCCCAGGAGGAGCTTGAAGTAGCTCTTCGACATCTTAAGGAGTCCTTCCATGTGTGTCAGGCATCTCATCAGGATGCCTTCTTGGAAGCCCCCTTTCGAGGTTTTCCACACAGCGGAAGGAAACCCTGGGGTAGACCCAGAGCTCGCTTGAGGCACTTTATGAAACCTCTGGCCTGAGCACGGGGTGGGATGAACTGGATAGTGTTGCTCCAGCAAGTGAAAGACAATGTACTGACAGATGAAACACGCAAAAGCTTCACATAAACAAGCACACGAGAAAAAGACCAACTCTTACATTTTTGACAGAGCAGAGCAACATTAATCCAAATAATGTTTGCTTGCCCTGTTTCATAAGTATTTTTAATAATGATAAAAAAGGTCAGGTGTATTTTTATGTACAGATATACAGTATTTAAACAATCAAACTACTCTCTTAGAACAGATGTGTTAAAAAAATAACACAAAAAATGTGTTATTGCCTTTAATGCACATTTTGTGTACATTTTAACACACAATGTGTTAAAATTTGCACAACATTATAATGTACTGGATGTGTTGCATATTTCAACACATTTTTGTGTTAACCTGTTTGTCAGGCAGAATTTACTCCCTGCTGACATCAGATTGTGTAATTACTCTCAATCATAGTTTCCAGCATTTTTTTCCCCCTTAAAATCATTTTAAAATTTTTTGTTTTTTAAAAGTTTAGTATTTATAACAATTTTTACTTCATCTAAAAACACAATTATTATTACTGTATTGTGGCAGGATTTAATGACTTTTATAAATGACGCAGTACTAAAATATTTTTGTACTGCATCTGTATACTTATATTTCTATATTTCATAATATAGAAATAAAAGTAGGTTTGTATATTTACTCATCTTCAAAACTAATATGCATTATACATTTAGATTTTTTTACATAATTTTGTTTGCTAAAAAAAAAAAACAGACAACTCTTTAACATTTACAATAAATATAATTAGAAATGGCTACGAGCTACGAAAGTTTAGCTGACAACCTCACATTGGATGATAAGCAAGTTGCAACATCAAGGCACCATAACTGGGTGGGACTCAGCCACCAAATGAAGTCTTCTGATTGGAGGAAGGTTTTCCCGCAGTATGGATCGGAGTTGACAAATGAGGCAAAGATTTGGAATAACCACTTTGGTATGTATATACCTTGTATTTGTTTTAATGAATTGGTATTATGTTACCCAAGCTAACCTTGTCCAGAGTGTTTCGCCAATAACACAGATTAGTGACAGATTTAAAATTTACACAGTGACTGATTGCCCAGAGAGAGATTTAGAAACAGAGAGGATTTTATGCGTGTGTGTGTGTGTGCGTGTGTGTTTGGATGAAAGGTTTTAGGAGGGAGGGAATGTACAGGGATTTTAGATGAGACAGAGCTACTTGACTGCCTCTCAGCAGTGTTTCGCCAAGCTGTAATCCCTTTTCTCAAACATCAACAGCCCTCAAATGGTGCAATCAACCTGATAATAGAGATCCAATGTCCGCAGAACCCTAAAATCTACTTACTGCTTTTTTTTTTTAGTTTCCAGTGTAGTTATTGACAACAAAAAGGGAACTTGTAAAGGGCCTGAACCAGCTGTCCTCAAGGAGGACTTGTTGTGCAAACAAAGCACTTTCCTGTCCGTGATGGTCATCATAATTTGAAAGCCCGGCAGATGGAGGAGAATTAGGCAGACGTTTTGGGTAAACCTTTGATCTGGTGCAGTGAAACAGCTGGGTTCAATTTGAGGCACATGCACAAAATAATTAACCAGGGATGTAAGTATCCATCAGATGCTACACTTATACATTAGTAAAAATCTCTCAATGTATAATCAGCAGTGATGTGAAGTCCAGATTCGATTGTTAAGATTAGGCATTAGCAGATTTACGATGGTTTTAAAATGTTACAGCGACAAAAACCGTAACATTGTCAATCCTGTGGTCAAAAGTTTCTTTGAACTTTTTGCCATGACCTGCTTGAGAAAATAAAACACGGCTGCTTCAGTGTCAACATAACATAACGCAGACCTTGATTTTTAAAAATGCATTGTGCTGCTTTTTATTATTTTGGGGTTTAGTTTTGCTTGTCCCACCTGTGCTGCAGAACAGGCATAACTACTGTACTTCATATTATTAAGAAATATTAGCACTGCTGGAACCTTTTCACGTTTTGTCACATTACCAAAAATGTTGATACCTTTTTGTGGATATGTTGTGATGAACTAACAAAAAGTACATAATTGTGAAGTGGAAGAAAAATTGCTTTACTTTTTTGTTCATTTAAGACCTTTTGGTAGTTTGTTGGTGCTACTTGTTTCTTTGTGTTCTTTTTTATATCTAAATTTTACTGTTAGGTGAGACATTAAGATAAATGCAACATCCATCATCATGGGTGACTGACGGACTCATGTCAGAAACTACACATTTATTACCTTTAACACAGCCAGCTGATAATTACATTGGTAGCTGGTAACTAAACTTAGCGCTCGCTTAAGTCACACGTTCAAGTAATTTTCGATTACCACCAGTTCTACCCAACCGTCGTCTTTTTTCTGGTAATTCACAGGAAGTCAAACAACGAAACTGATGTGTTACCAGTACCTTCACAACCAGGACAACTCACGTCTTGTACCCAGTAAGCTCTACAAAACCCTTATTATAAAAGTCTTTGGAAGAAGATCAGGTTTTCAGGCAACAACGTGGCAAAACAAATTAGAACCGGTTGTGAAAATGGGCAGAATAAAAGAGATCACATAAGAAAGGAGGAGTGTAAGGAGACTAAGTGTTTGTATCACAGCAGGAGAAGACAGAACTTAAATCTTCTCTACAGACATCCACCTAATGATGACGTTTAAAAATGACCTTGTCTACTACGTGTCCATGCTTGAAAATTTACAGTCACAAGTTTCTGGGGCAACAGTGACTCATCCTCGGTGGATGAGAGCTCTGTGCTGCAGTGGAAGACAGAATGGAGTTGTGTGTGTTTGCGTGGGTGGGTGCTTGTTTGCGTCTGCGTGTGTGTGTGTGTGGGTGGGTGTGTGGGGGTGTGTGTGTGTGAGTCTCTCTTGTCTATTTCCATCCAGAGCCCTGAACAGCATCTCGGACAAACAGATTAGATGGAAATACACAAGATTAAAACACCACCATCCAGACAGGACCATTCACTATTTTCATGGATTATCAAATAATCATTTCAAACTGCATACATGACGATAAATTAAACATTTTGTCCTTGGATCATAGTTATGGTGGTTCTTACTCCTCACAAACTCATAAATCTTACAAAATACCCATGAAACCTTGAACAGCTCCTTGGTGTAAGAGCATTTCATTACGGTCTAATTTAATGTGGAGGTGATTTATTAAAGTCTTCATTTAGTCTGATGTTAGAAGGTAACTATTTATTTAATGTCATTAATTAAATGAAGCTTTTTCTCCTCATTAGCATTGGTACTGTGCACCAACCTTTTCACCAAACCTTTAAGTTTTTAAGTCCAGACTCTCTCGGCTCTCATGCCCATTTCAGCTAACCAGCTGGCATTTTAGACAACATTTACAACAATATATAAAGATAACATGCTGCTTGTTTTCTAATGTGTTTCTGTGACTATCAATTTCTATGCCAATATTATGTTTCTGTGTTATGAGGTCAAGCATCTTATTTCCTCTGTTGTTAAAGTAGCTCAGAAATGATCAATTTCAATCTTTATTGTTTGTTATACTTAAAATTCTCAATGTGAAGCTGCTTCCATCCTCTAATAGAATTATGTGTGTGTATTCTTTGTTTTTTAAAAGTGGAAACATGATTTTTCTTCTTTTTTTTTTCAGTGAAAGATGCTCAGGCAGATCTACTGAACTCACCGTGACGTCAATCCTCATGTCTACAGTCAGAAGCACACAGAACTAAATGTCTGCCATTTAAACATGGCAAACCTTCTAAATGCTGAGTAAAAATGTCCATATGTCCATATGTGAAATGGCCTTTTTTAATTACATTTTACAAATAAAACTTTAGAAGGTATCTTCTTAAATTTTTGCCCATTACTTACAATTCTTGAGTTTGTCAATATTGCCAAACTTCAT